>NC_092284.1:7206687-7351687 GCF_036320965.1 Panulirus ornatus
ACATCAATGTGTGACCATATATGTTAACCTAACATCAATGTGTGACCATATATGTTAACCTAACATCAATGTGTGACCATATATGTTAACCTAACATCAATGTGTGACCATATATGTTAACCTAACATCACTACAGCTTCTGTTCTCACAAAATGCCACAGACTAACATGGTCATGTTAGAATATATTGACCACCAGACTAATTAATGGAGGATGTTAATGTTAAGATTAACTTAACATAGGTCATGCCTGCAACACACACACACACACACACACACACCTGGCCTGGCTGTACCCCATACCTCGTGGTCTACATACATACATACGTACACTGTGCACCACAACCATCTTGCATCATCATAATTATCATCAATTATAAATCATAATCATCATTATCATTATTATCATAATTATCATCATCACTCGTACACCAGACCAGCAGTAAACTACTGAACTACTTAATGATCATTACGGTAACAACTTCACACCAGACTACGATGATTACCTTATGTTTATACAAATAATAACTGCACATTGTGTCATCAATTATATCTACTGGAAAATTATCAATTATATCTACTGGAAAATAATTAATTACAAAATTATCTCAGTTTAAACTACCCAAAAGGTTTGCTAACTACCCATTGACGTCTAACATGTCAATTTAACACTAATATATATATCTAACAAACTCAATCATATTTACATCATAATTATAAAAGATTTCATCTAATAATTACTTGAAAAAGGATGATTATAATCTCATTAGTCCCATGGGTCAGGCGACACATGTGTCCCTCACGACGGCCAGGGAGCAACTGGGGAGCCGGCCACCCGACCACCCGACTCTGACCACAACTGCGGTGTTGCCACATCACATGATCATTGCCTCACTACACTGGTGCCACATCACATGATCATTGCCTCACTACACTGGTGCCACATCACATGATCATTGCGTCACATCTCACTACACTATATCATTACATCAAAATTATTATCATCAACATCAACATTATATACTTCACTTACATTGTATACTTACATTTGATTCATACATAAAAGTATTAAGTATTTAAACAAACAAGGACGAGTTGTGTGCGGCAACACTGTACCGTATTTAAATGTCTTCCTGTTGTTAGTCATATTTAAAGTCCTAGTGTTGTTATTCGTGTATTTAAATGCCACATTTTCCCTTCTACATATTCAATAAACACTAGAGTATCAATATAGGAGATACTTATGACTTACGTATGTCCATATATGTTGTTATTCGTGTATTTAAATGCCACATTTTCCCTTCTACATATTAAATAAACACTAGAGTATCAATATAGGAGATACTTATGACTTACGTATGTCCATATATGTTGTTATTCGTGTATTTAAATGCCACATTTTCCCTTCTACATATTCAATAAACACTAGAGTATCAATATAGGAGATACTTATGACTTACGTATGTCCATATATGTTGTTATTCGTGTATTTAAATGCCACATTTTCCCTTCTACATATTCAATAAACACTAGAGTATCAATATAGGAGATACTTATGACTTACGTATGTCCATATATCACCCAAGGGTCAGGAAATGATAGATCAAACTAACCAATTTCCCACCATGTTCCTCCACCTGTAAACCTTAAATTATTATTATATTCACAGATGTTAACCAATAAATAACTTCATGATCTAACCCGTTAAAATATGATAAGACTCGCTGGGTAATCTATAATGCCTCACTAAATAAATGTAGGTTATTCATTTATATTTCAAGCCCAGTGAAATTTGTGTTTCCTGGAGAATAAAGTTAATATTTTCTTAAATTTTAAGCTAAAATATTGATTTTGGAGACAAACTACAATACCATACAACCCGCTATCTTAAATATCTCAACTACAATACCATATATTGCAGACGACCTAACACATTTTATTTAAGCAAGGCTTTCTCCCAACTCTTCTCTCTTCACAACTCACACTTCACCATGACCCAAACACCCTCACCCCATCATCAAACACATCTACCTCTTACCATTTCCCTATTTCAAACTATTTTAAATACTTAATTACAGTAATGGCCTTCACAAATTATTCTAACTCCAAATTCATATTCAGCAGATAAAATAGCCTCTATATGGAGGTTCTAAATCAAATACATTTCCCAAAATACATCAAAAAAACACGTATACTAGTTCAAGGTATTTTCCAAGGCCAAAATACTTTTCTATTGCATTTTGACACCAAAGAAATGTGTGGGTAGATTGTGTTCTTGTGTTCCCACAAGTTATTGGCTGTCCCACACATGAGGCTTGTAAATAAACTACATTTTCAGACAAGCATAAGGGAAGGCATCCTTCTTGTAGAGGAAGAGAGCAGAGGACATGTCAGAAAACCTTTTTTCTACAAGTATTGGTGTGTTGTGAGTTGTATGTGGTCAAGACTCAGTTTGAGAGTTTCTACAAGTATTGGTGTGTTGTGAGTTGTATGTGGTCAAGACTCAAGTTTGAGAGTTTCTACAAGTATTGGTGTGTTGTGAGTTGTATGTGGTCAAGACTCAGTTTGAGAGTTTCTACAAGTATTGGTGTGTTGTGAGTTGTATGTGGTCAAGACTCAGTTTGAGAGTTTCTACAAGTATTGGTGTGTTGTGAGTTGTATGTGGTCAAGACTCAGTTTGAGAGTTTCTACAAGTATTGGTGTGTTGTGAGTTGTATGTGGTCAAGACTCAGTTTGAGAGTTTCTACAAGTATTGGTGTGTTGTGAGTTGTATGTGGTCGAGACTCAGTTTGAGAGTTTCTACAAGTATTGGTGTGTTGTGAGTTGTATGTGGTCAAGACTCAGTTTGAGAGTTAGTGTTACACTTGTTCTATGAACATCACTTGCCAAAATGAACAGATTCATGCCTGAATATGTTTTTGGATAATGCTAAGGTCAGGAAACAAATAATGACATATGAAGATTGTCTTAACAACTAAAGTGAATTGGTCTGATACATGTTTGAAGTCCAACCTACACAGATGGAAGTAATGAACATGGAACAGTGGAAGAATGTCTCCATTTCATTATAAAATGAGGCTTATATTATGTGAAGAGTGGAAAAGATGCTAAAATACTGGAAAGAAAGTGTGATACAGAGGAATATATTGAAGAATATATTGAGAGTCTGTGTTCTGCATGAACAACCCAGTGGAAAGAACTGGGTTGACATCAAGATGTATGACATATAAACCTGGAAATGAGAGAGACTGTGAGGTGGATGATGATCTAGTGTTTTGTTGTTAGACAAACTGTGTGAGAAACAACAATTGGTCAGGGAAGTAATATTCACCTGAGATTGTAGGTTTGAAGTGGGTGACAAGATGACTTAAGAAGTGTCCAACAAGGATTCTGGGCATGAGGAGGACAACACAATGAGGTAAAGAAGCAAAGCAAGAGATTATGTTTGTGTAAGAGGGACATTTTGCATTAAGAGTGTTTGGAGATGTACAGGGAGAGGAATGCACATGGTAGACTGTGCATAATCCAAGCTGATGTTTTGGAGGAGACAATATCTTATGTAGGTCTACAGAGGACAGAAATTACATTACACCTTCACAAATTTTGATCTGCATTATTTGGGAAATTATGAGGGAAGTTCTGTTCTTACCTGGGTACTTTGACGAAATAAAATGATGGTGTTAGAACAAGAAATTTATTGTACAAAAAAATCAATATATCTTTCGAGTTGTAAACGTTAAATTGTACTTCAATGGTTTAAACATTTTCTATATAATACATTGAGCATCATGTACTCACTTCACTTCAGGTAATCACTGTTCAGCATTGACCATATAAGACATGAGGTGCCCTAATGTGTACACATTAGACTGGATGATGTGTTGAATTCGCTCTGTATAACATGTGGCCATAGGTGGATCTGGGGCACGTTGGTGGTGACCTGAGGACAACTCCAACCAGCGGTCAGGGGAAGGAGTGTGATCACGCATGTACATCCACACATCCTGAAGTATACACACTAATTCAAAGGGTGCTAATGCACCTACCATTTGAGGCAACATTCTTAAGGGGCCTGGCAAGAACTGTGCTGTTACCATTACTTCTAGAAGGTACCGGGTGGACTGAAGAGAGTCTGGGGCTTGTTTAGCTGTAGATAAAGGACTGGTATTCCAATATGCTGTGAGTGCAGCTGTTAAAGCTCGAACCAGCACAGAGCAGTAACTCAAAGCTGCGCGATGAGTTGCCACAAATTCAAGGAGGGACCATGCTATAGGATACTCTTCAAAAGTTTTCTTAATGGCCAAGTCTCTCTCAAAGGTGAATTTTATATACTCCTCAGGCCAAGGGAATCCATTAAACATTATATCTGGAGAAATTAACTCAACCAACAGCAGAGCCACTGTTGAAGCTCCTTCACCATTAGCTTGAGCAGCACAACAAACACTCAAAGTGTTAAGCATGAGTTGTGAGTGAAGTTTTATGATGTCAGGTGATAGGGTAATATTCTTCTGATGTGATGATGGTCCACTTCCAATAATTCCCATATGAAAGATGCTTGTGTGAGACTGTGGAACCTTTACCCATGAGTTAAACTGCCTGTTGGCTTGGATCAACATTTCTCCTGGAACTTCTTTGGACTCAAGGTGACCTTGTTTGACTGAGCCAAAGAGATAAGCACATTCAGGTCGAAATACGCCTTCCACAAGGAGGCGAATTATCAGATTGAGAGCAAGGGAAGACTGAGCCAGCTGACTCAAAATACGCTGGCATCTCCCAACACCACATATTTTTTTGGTTATATCAGATTCGTGTAAGCAACTGAAGAAGTAAAAAATAACAGCATGACTGAGCCGTAAAACATGACCTACAGAGACTGGTTTCTTTAAAGGTAACTGACAAAGCACTTGAACTGCAGCAGTCCCATGGACAGGATTATTGATGAACTCAGCCAACAAAGGTACACTAATCAAAAGAGCCTCAGTAAGGGCTGGATATATGTGTAATCTTTCCTTACGACCCTGAAACAGCAACGTTTCCAAACTGTTGAGTGCAGTAAGAACAGTAGACGATCCTGTTTGAGGTTGAAGTGCCCCAGCAAGAGCAGTAGAAAGTGATGTAGCTGGTGTGTGCTGGACAACCTGATGTATCATTATAGCTGTGATGACAGATGAGAGAATTTGTTGATGGCCAACTGCTCCATCACGAGCGTGACAGTGAAGCAAGTGACCAAGAGTGGTGGTTGCGGTTGCAGGTCCTTGCTGTACTACTACCAGAGTGATCAACTGTTTTAGATAAACAAGTACTACTTGGCTACCAGGAGCACCTAAGGTTTCCTCTAAGACACCAACAACAGGAGATATCGCTCTTCCACCAAATGCCATTCCTACATCACTTCCATCCAGCCCCCCTCCACGAAGACCTACCAGAAAGGGAATGTGAATACGACTGGATCCAGCATTTCTTCTCATGTACGTCACCATGCAAATCTCTCCTACTACACCTTGCAAGATATTATTGACAGCAGAGGCAACTGCAGCAGGCAATTTAGGAGCAGGTGCAGCACCCTGGAGTAGGAGGTGCAGGAGAGAAGGAGCAGCAGATCCACCTGTATCCAATACTAAGTGAACCACCATTTCCTGTAACTGGCAATGGGTTGCAAAGTACCTGGGTACCCACCAGCCAACCTGGTTAGCCAGAGCACCCAGACGATCACTTGGCATCAAGAGTGTATCCAAACCAGAGGTAAGAGCAGCCAAAACAGCCCTCGACCTACTCGTTACAGCTAGACATAACAAGAATGGTACAGAAGCTTGCGCCTCTGGATCTGAAGCACCATTAAAGGTACGAAGTAAAATGGCATGTAAACTACGTCGAATGTCTGGTAGGTGGCGATCAGCTAAATGACTTAGGATCTTATTGACACTGGCCAATTGATGCTCAGGTGGTCGACCATGACAAGAGGCAAAGCTTCTCAACCCAAGAGCCAACACTCGACTTATGACTGTGGCTGGGAAAGAACAGCCAACGTGTGCTACTAGCCAGTCAAGGGCTGGTCCACTAGCAGCACTAGCATCAAGAAGTGCAGCTACAGCAGTGTCTGGATCGTGGGCAACACAGACCACAGTAAGAGCAGCTAAAGTACGTGCGGGGCTACAGGACAGCCAACCAGCTACTACCTCCTCCAAGGTAGCATCTCCACGCCCCACAACTGTGTTAGCCCATTCAACAGACCAGCGCCCCAGTTGCTCTACGGCCCACTGGCTAACAAGAGGTCCCCAGACCCCTGGAGTGGACTCTAACAGATCTCCTAACAGGCCTTCAAGTTGTGCAGACAATCCTTCCTCTGTCGTCTCAGTCTTGCGGGAACCGTCTCCAGCACTATATCCCCGCATGTGAGATGATACCTGAAACAATACAAAACACAGCACCAGTTATAATGACCATGCACTGTCATTATTTTGCTTAACCAGATGAATACACACAGCTTATATGATGATATTAAGAAATACTGGAAGAGAAAATGTTTCATAACCAAATTAAAAGAGTACGACGCCCCAAAAGAAGAATGGTTTATCTCAAATTGTTCTCTATCACTTTAGGATACAAAATACAAAACTCAAGTTTAAATAAATATTCTATGCATCAAAGACAGAAAGAAAACAATCAGATGGTTATGAACAAAAAGAAAATTAATCATAAAGTAAGATGAAATCTTACTCAGAAAAAATAAGCACATATGTTCAGACATTTCAACAATAAAAAAAGCTCTAAATTAAAAAAAAGAAAAAACTTATGCCTCATGAGGGACTAATGTCACTATTAATTAATGTCACTAATGTTGCTATTAATCAATATCACTAATGTCACTATTAATTAATGTCACTAATACACTGTGCTGACCTAGTCAAGTTATGGGACTTGCCACATGAGGGCCAATCAATCAAAATGCCCCACATGACCAAATGATCTTCATCCAAAAACTGCTCCCAACACTCTTGCTTTATAAGAAAATTAAGTTTCCATGAACTATACACTCTCTTCCCCCATGACGGAGTTATGGAAGCTACTTGTCGACCCAAACACTTACCGAGATTAATGGGACTGAACACAAACAATTAGGGGCTTGCTCGACTGGAGTTTGTCCCTAAGCTGGCACTCACCCACGTGAAAAAGTGACCACTTATACTTTAGCAAGAATATTCTAGTGGAACTCTTCGTCTGCAGCCAAAGAAAAAGAACCCGAAAACAACCATATTACCATATATATATCCCACTTAAAACTTATTGTACAGTACCAACATATCACCCACTCTGGCAATATCTAACACTGCCATATATATAGACCACTCAAAACTAATTCCATCATGTAGACCTGTGCGCAATACACATACAGAAATGCTACATATAAGCAACAGTGACAATGTACAAATTAAAGTACCCACATATATATTACAATTCAATGAGAAAAATATATATATATATGCATGTAAATATATGCTCCCTAGACACATACAAGTTACAATGTCTTTACTGCATTCTGGACACTGACCATCCCTCGAACAGAAACAATACAATTTCAAAATTCAGTATCACAAGACCCCATCATGCCCAAGATGCAACTTACACACTGAACACATACACCACAACTGCCCTATGCTTATCCCACAGATACACTGAATGACATGAAGTTTAACCCACAGATACAAATCACCACCACACTTCATGACCTGTGGTTCTGCTCTGTAGATGTAGCCAACATCTTGAGTGCTGATAGGTTCTCAAAGATGGGACTCTATCCATACTTGAATGTTTTGCAGGAATGGCATCCAGTACATAAATAGTGAAAGCCAATTGGAGCAACAAAAGATTGGCCTTCATGGACTTTTACAAATATGTACATGGTATTTTGAAATATTCAGTAAAACCAACTCCTCTATATAAATATTCAGTAAAACCAACTCCTCTTTATATATCTCTATGTCACAAAAAAATGCAGAAAATCTTGACGTGCAATATGTAAATGTGGGTCATACACTGCAGAATATTTGGGTTAAAGCAATAATTTAATGGTTAAAACAGCACATGCAGATATTTTTGTTTTAAAATTACTGCTATTTTTTCTCAAATTTGCCAAGGAGACAAGCTGCTGGATCTCCCTAGCTTCCTTTGCACTTCATCTGCAAATACCATATTGCACTGTAGGCTGCAAAATTTCACACTGTGAAACATCCAAAAACTGATATACCTGCTACACACATTTTCATATACATAACTATATCTTTTTTTTTCATGAAGTGACTATCTAATAACTCTATAAAATGGTGTTTTACATTCGCTTTAGATCTGCTGTCAATGGACTGAATCCGGAATGTGAAATGTCTGGGATAAACCATGGAAAGGTCAGTGGGTTCTGGGTATGGATAGGGAGCTGTGGTTTCGGTGCATTACACGTAACAGCTTGAGAATAGATGTGCCCAGATGCGGCCTTTCTTTGTCTCTTCCTGATGCTCCCTCACTAATGTGGAAAACAGGGACAAAGTATGAAAAAAATAAATAAATAAGGTGATGTTTGGACTAGGTCCAGTATTTAAACTTGGCACTCTGTGCACATCATTTTTATACACAATAAACCTAAAATACAATATTTTTCATTGTTTTATCAAATGGTCACGTCACATCAAAAACTTTGAAATGAGGTGTAGGAAAATGTATACGACACATCTGTCAAATTTGGGACATTTCTCTACAGGAAAGTTTTGCAAGCACAAAAAATATTTGCAAATTAAGTACATAACAAGCTAGTGGTCTAGGGGTAAGTGTCCACAGGAAATGTTTGAAATAAAAGCTGTAAAATGGTGCAATTTCATGATTTTTAAATTCAATATTGCCTTTTACATATCAATGATTTTAAGAAGATATGTGCAAATGGTATTCTGTTGATTTGTTTCTTTAACATTTCTCTACATTCTGTTACTTACCACAGACCTACTTACAGTTTATATGCATCAAGATCACTACAGTCTCAAACACCAGTACTTCTGAGTATGTTTCAGTCACTTTAAGCAGGAAAAGGATGTTAAAACAACTACGTTTACATACCTGCCTTGACAATGTATGAGCCAAATATGCCAGAGCTGCAGGTCTTGCTGGCGGCAAGTTACGCAAGAGAAAGAGTGCCGTCTCTGCTGTGGTTTGTTCTTCTCCGTCACTGATTGCATCTCTTCTTCCTCCATGACTCCTTTTGTCGGAGGATGTCAAAGCAAGATTAAGGAACCGGTCTAGCTCAGTCAGCAGCAAGGTGGTAGAGATGCCACGGCCACCAGCATCCACATTTACACCATGACCTGCTTCCATCGTGCCAGTCACCACCATAGTACTGAACCATTAAGAAAGCAAGAGATGGCAAAACTGCAAAGGAAATAAAAGAAATGAATGGCATATAACTGAAATATGTTTTAATTTGATCTGTCAGTGATTAAATACATTTGAATCTCCATGCTGCATTGTATAACATGGCACTGAATTTGAAACAACTTAATTTCAAACAAATTTGTATGGTATGGCAACTCAAATGTAATAAGTTCCTATTATATCCCATATCTTATCATTATCATTATTATTAGCATTATTTTCTAGTGCAAGCACAGTTTAGGTGTATACCTCTGTGTCAAGAACTAAGGAGCATTCCTTAAAAATGCTTCTCCTAAAGAAGAAATTGTTCCGTTATTATCATTTGTGTACTATGAGCACAGAGTTCTACACTCATGTTGTCCCATCTCTTAACTCTGTACATATGCACCATGTATATGAGTGTATACACACACATATACCTCATCCCATTATATTGAGTCCAAATGATCCAGCTTCTTAACCCAGCGTTACGGGAAGAGTAAATGGCCGGGGCAACCGCTGTGTCTGAGATCTGAATCCAGATAGGCCCTCGCATTCATCACGGTCAGCAACCCCAACCACAACACCATGCCATCATGTATGATTACTTATCCCTTGAGTATACTTCATATTTCTCTCGTTTACTAATGCCGTTATCTAAATTCAGTAACATACAATGTTCTAAATCAAAATCTGCAAGTAATTCTGTAATCACAGTAAATTACATAAAATATCTTAAACATATGGAGCTAATATCCAAAACAAATTTCAATAAGGAGTCAAAATGAATTTTTAACCTAAAAAGCATCTATAAATATCAATAATGTGCACCTTCAAATAAATATGAGGACGGAGAAAAACACCATGTACAAGTATCTCTAAGGTCGCCTATGATTTAATGTTTTCTCCATACAGTACATTACAGTGCCATCACAAAATAAAATCAATGAAATTCCTTAATCAAATATTTATGGTGCCCTGATATATCTGAATATAATGCTTAAAAATCATGCCCTGTTACCATAAAATGAAAATCATTCAATAGTCAGCACTAACAGCAATGTGGAACTCAACTGGTAAAATGCCAATTTATTCAGCATACAGTACACCATTACTGCAAAACACATTCCAAATATAGGATTAATTCTGTCCTAACACTTCATATCTATCACCATGCATAAACCCGAAATAAACATTTCCTCATAATCATTTAAGTTTTATGTGAAAGTTTTCACATATATTTTTCGCTTAAAGAAATACTGATCTTTACTCCAGCCCAACTACTCTTGTCTTCTTCTTCTCCTACGCCAGCCCAGCATCAAAATATCACATTACATGTTAAAAGTAATCCACTCACGTACTTACGTATGAAAGGTACTGATCTTTACCCCAACCCAGCCCAGTCCTCCTTTCATAATCTAAATACCAGACAGGACGAGTGAAAATATCAAATTATATGTTACGGATAATCCATTCGCATACTTTCACATGAAAGAATGCGTCGATCAAAGTTTACCCCAGCCCTCTTCTCGTAAGCTATATACCTGACAGGATATGACAAAATATTAAATTACATGTTACAGATAATCCATTCACATCTTAAATGTGAAAAGAAGAGGTGCTATCTCTACCCCAGCCCAGGTCTCCAGGATGTCAAAATATCAAATAAAATATTACAAATAATCCACTGGCATACGTACGGAGAGAAGACACGTTATCTCTACCTCAGCCCAGCCTAGCCCACCTGTCGTAATCTATATATCTGACAAGATGCATCAAAATATCAACTTATACGTTACGGATGATCCATTCACGTACTTACATATGAAAGAAAGACGTGTTGATCTCTACCCCAGTCCAGCCCAGCTCCCCTAAGGTAATACATATATACCCGACAGGATATGAAAATATCAAATCATAATAATTCCTTGAGATTTGAACCAAAATCCCTGGTAATACCCGAGTATCCTCTACCCTGGGGCCCAAACTGGAAATTAAATAGAATATATATAGACCTTATATGTGGCCCTCGGAACTGAAGCGTATATTACCTCATAACCAGGCAATCAATGAGCCATAATAAAAATTCTAGGCTCCTGTTATGGACTAACAACATATCCTGACTCCTTACAACGTGTATTAATTATAGATAAATTCATAAATTATTTAACTTGGACAAGTCAATTACGAGTCGTGGACAACCCTGGTAATTAATGACTCCTTTATGACCTTCAGGCATTCCTCATGATATTATAGTCATTATATTTACTCTTCCTAAGCTTTGAGTTACCATCTTACCTTGATAAATGCCTTAATATCGCAGGAAGGGACGATAAATGGGCGTCCTGCTGGCAGCGGTTGTTGTGGTTGCCTGGTTGCGTTCACACTAGTGTTGTGGCCTCTCCAAGACTCAATCTCCTACCGCCATTTTTTTAAAATATTTATCTATTTTCTTCTTGAAATATTGTTTTATCAGTTATGATAAGATCTTATTTTATTTCTTTTTAACTACATAGTTGACTGGATGGAAATAAAGTTATAAAATCTTAAAGTATTTTAGTAATTAGAGTTCGACCAAAACCGGCGTTTTTTATAAATCCGGATTCAGACTATTTTTATTTATTCGCCATTAATATAAATTGCCACTCTTTCTTTTTAAGTAATACTTTAGTTTCATCTAAATGGTCTAGCATTACGCATTATGGAGTAAACGGCCAGGAAACATAATAACTAGTTTTTTTCATTTTTCTATGGCCGCCATTATCTCAACTAATATTTATCCATTTTTACATTAAATTTTTAATGATATTGACTTCCCTTTTCCCAGAAGCTTTCTTTTCAATATCTTTTTACCATTTTCCATTCATTTTTCGTAATTCTGTGGCAGTTACTTCTCCGTGACTAGTATTTTGATAAAGCTGTAGCTGGTGTCAAATGACTTACAAATACACTATTGGTCGCAACTTCCTATATATTTCCAGCCATCTTAATATATGTGACTCCTGGCAGAGGAAGATGTTTATGACAGCGCCATCCTCGTCTGCTTGACTCATATTTCCAAAGTCATTTTGCCAACTTGTCCAGTAAATCTTATTTGCATACCGTGGTATTCTTCATTATTACTCCACGCACCCTGCATTATTTTTGACAGCGGCCTCAGGCCCAAATTGGACCCTAATTGGTTTGCTTTTACAACAGACGAGGGAAGTTCAAGGAAATCGTGTGACCTGACCTTCCCCCCCATGGGTTGCCATTCGGCTACCTTAAGTAGGAAGACACTCCACCTCAACTGTAGGACGTACTTCTTCAGGGGGCGCCACCGTGATGGAACTGGAGGCCATGTCTACTCGCTCTGAACACCTGTATGGCTGACTTAGAGACGTGCCAAGCGTTAGGAAACGTCAATCCAAGGCAGAAGTTTTTTTGAAGCTTGATATCCTAGAATCCCAGAGCCTAGCACCCAAGTTCCTTAAACTTCAGGACTTATAGGAACGGCCTCCCGAGGCACAACGGCAACAACTAACGAACTCATGTGGACCTCGTTACACCTCCCTTCTACAGAAGCTCCACGAGATCTGTTACTAAGCAACTCTCCCATGCCTGACCACCTACACCTACACTAGCGCCACGGGACCCAACTAACCTCATCCTTCCACTCGTAACATCTTCATCTGGATGTTTCTCGTTTCTGATCACAGTACTGACACCAGTTTTGACATCAGTGTTGTCACTTTTTGGCAACAAAGTTGATACCACTGCTGGCATCAGTTCTGGCTTAACTCACTCCGTGTTACCTGCCTCACCCTTGTCTCGTCTTGCCCTGAATCCTATGACATCCAATATCTTGACTTACCCTGTATTTTTCCTCACCCTTATCTTGCCTCACTTGTATCTTACCCCTCCCTGTATCTTGCCTCACCCATCATGACACCTCGCCCAGTGCTTTGCCTCACACTATATCTTGCAACACCACTTTGCTTCCTGTGTATCTTGCTTCACCCTCTATTTTATCTTGCCCAGTACCAGGCTCCACCCATTATCTTGCCTCGCCCTATATCTTCCTTCAGCCTATACCTAAATTCAGCCTTCATCTTGGCTCACTATCTTTTCGTTTCCTGTATCTTGCCTTTACCTTAGCTCACCCATTACTTTGTCTCATCATATATATATCTTGCCTCAAATCGCATCTAACCTCACCCTCTTCCTTGCCACATCCTATCTTACTTCATCCAAACTCGCTCTATATTCTGATTCACCATGAGATCTTCCCATCAGATTGCATTCAGCAATAATCGAAAATCATCAATATTATCATTAACATCTGAATGCAAAAGTAGGTGATACAGCAGATGAGGGTATTAATGAAGAACAAGAGACACCAATATGGACGAAGCCTGCAAACTGTAGTCATTTGCTGAAACAAGTTAATAATTGGGTTGGTTTGGTCTTTAGGCCTCTCAACTGCCACAGTTGTTAAATCACTGGTAATATCTGGTCTTCAAAAGAGGGTCATACATGGGGGAACAGACTGGTGGAGGTTCAAAGGGGTTTTGGGATTATGTACTAAAGAAATGTGCTCAAGGGAACATGGTATGATGTCTTGGTGGAGGAAAAGAAGAAAGTCTGTAGTGAATTTAGGAAGAGGAAACGAGACGAGGGCGGTGAAAGTGAGTGGGCTTGGAACAGAGGCTTGTGCGACGAGATACCAGGAAAGAGATTTGGGGAAAAATGGTGGAAGGTGAGAGTAATCAAAACTCGGACAGTGGGAAACAAATGACTGCTATTCAAGGAAGCGCTGCTGACATGTACAAGAGTAGTGTTTGGGCAGACCAAAGGTGGGATGTGGGCATGTGAGGAAAGAACTTGAGAGGTGGGATGAGTATATCAAATTGCTAATAAAAAAAAGGGGTTGTATGATCATTAACTGCAAGGAAGGGGTGCAGGTGATTGGCAAATGAGAATGAAGAAACAGCAGGTGGTTTATAGGGCCTGAAAAAGAGGGTAAATGAAACATGGGATGTCTTAAAACCAGGAAGAATGAAAATCTGTTTTGAAAGGAGGTAAATGTGTGGGGAGTAAAAGACAAATGGGAACATCATTGAGAAGTGGTAAGGGGCTAAGAAAAGCAAAATTTTTGAATGTGTTACATATCAATAATGTTACTCGTTAAAAACTTTATTATGGAGGTAAATGAGCAAATAAAGTGTTCAGGGGAAACCACAAAAGGTCTGCTATGTTTGGCTGTAAACGGGGGCTCCAGTTTTGTTGCATTATACATTACAGCTAGAGTGTGGATATGAGCATATGAATATCTTTCTTTCTGTTCCTAGCACTGTCTTGCAATCGTGGGAAACAGCAAATACACATGAATATAATATTACTATATTACCATTATTGTTGTTGCTGTTCTTCCAGTATAACCTTCCCATGATCAGTGACAGACATACAGGGGTAGGAGGTGGCAGGTAACTACAGTAATGCCATCTGGGTACTGGGAGGGTTAGTGACAGAAGCAGGGAGCCAGAAATACAGTGGCTGTCAAGTTCCCTTTTCAGACCCCAGTTGCTGTCTATTTCTCCATATTCACATACACATGGGCTGTTGTTGGCATTCAGTTCAGACATGCACTCTTTTCATCTCAAAAATAACTCAACAAAAGATATCTCAAGCCTCAACTCTAAAATTTTCCTGCAGCATTAGCTATTCAACAGACTTTCCTGAAGGCAAAAATCCCCCAACAGATATAAAAAGATCAAGAGATGGCACTGGACGAGCAAAGAACACTTACCACATACAAAGAGGCAATTGCATACAGCAGGCATGCGAGGGTCTTCGGTTTTGAGCTTCCCAAGTGACATCCGGACTGGTGGCCTGACATCACCAGAAGCATCATACCTACAAGGGCTTCATTTTGCCTCATCATTTCTTGACTATTAAGGGTTACAAGAGAGCCTCAGTTTTACTGACTTTTACAGTCAGAACATTGTTTGATTCAGTACATTTAGCAAACTGGAGAGTTTCTTCTTAAAGCATATTAGCATTCAGAATAACACATAATTTATTACTTGCATTATTAATCTACACAGGTATAAGTTAGTTGAGTATACCTGGTAATTTATATGGGAGGGTATTTATTGGGAAGGTAAAGGCATGTACAGAGCATCAGATTGGCAAGGAGCAGTGTGGTTTCAGATGTACTCTAGTTCATCAACTAACAATGATACAGCCTTCCAAAGATGAGTCTTCACATCCATACAATGTTGACGGGGTCACTATACCTTCTGTATCATAATGAACACTGACCTTTACTTACAAAACTATGACCTTAGCCACCTCTTCCATCCTATGACCCACTTTAACCAACAAAGTTTCATCCACTGCCAGGTCCACTCCCTGGCCCTTCCCATTCAAATGCATTCTGGTCATTCTCTCTTCTTCCCATTCAAATGCATTCTGGTCATTCTCTCTCATCTCCTTTGTTGTACCTCATTATCTTACTCTTGTTCACACTTTCTTCTTCCTTTCACACACACTCTTTCACCAGTTTCTGAAGTTTCTCGCTGAAGTCTGCCACTAGAGTTGTGTCATCTGCAAACAGCAACTGATTCACTCCACAAAGCCCTTCTCCCCCCACCATATTGCAGTCCCGACCCTTGTTTCAAGACCATTACATTCACCTCCCACCTTACCCTTTCTATGAAGAGATCAAACATGTCCTTGACAGTCATCTTAACCAGAAACCATTCATCTCTCTCCCTTCCCACTATCACAAGTGCCTTACTCCCAGGTAAGAACTCCTCACTGCATTTAGTAACTTTCCATTTACTCTCTATATATATATATATACATATATATATATATATATATATATATATATATATATATATATATATATATATATATATATATATATTATCCCTGGGGATAGGGGAGAAAGAATACTTCCCACGTATTCCCTGCGTGTCGTAGAAGGCGACTAAAAGGGAAGGGAGCGGGGGGCTGGAAATCCTCCCCTCTCCTTCTTTTTTAATTTTCCAAAAGAAGGAACAGAGAAGAGGGCCAGGTGAGGATATTCCCTCAAAGGCCCAGTCCTCTCTTCTTAACGCTACCTCGCTATCGCGGGAAATGGCGAATTGTATGAAAAAAAAAAAAAAATATATATATATATATATATATATATATATATATATATATATATATATATATATATATATATATATATATATATATTTAATAAATTCCACTGCAATACCATCCAAACCTGCTGCCTTGCCGGCTTTCATCTTCCGCAAAGCTTTTACTACCTCTTCTCTGTTTACCAAATCATTTTCCCTAACCCTCTCACTTTGCACACCACCTCGACCAAAACACCCTATATCTGCCACTCTGTCATCAGACACATTCAACAAACCTTCAAAATACTCATTCCATCTCCTTCTCACATCACATCACAACACTGTATTGTTGACTGGTTGGTAAGGTTATTTAATGTATGTATGACTCATGGTGAGGTGCCTGAGGATTGGCGGAATGCGTGCATAGTGCCATTGTACAAAGGCAAAGGGGATAAGAGTGAGTGCTCAAATTACAGAGGTATAAGTTTGTTGAGTATTCCTGGTAAATTATATGGGAGGGTATTGATTGAGAGGGTGAAGGCATGTACAGAGCATCAGATTGGGGAAGAGCAGTGCGGTTTCAGAAGTGGTAGAGGATGTTTGAAGAATGTATGTGAGAAATACTTAGAAAAGCAAATGGATTTGTATGTAGCATTTATGGATCTGGAGAAGGCATATGATAGAGTTGATAGAGATGCTCTGTGGAAGGTATTAAGAATATATGGTGTGGGAGGCAAGTTGTTAGAAGCAGTGAAAAGTTTTTATCGAGGATGTAAGGCATGTGTACGTGTAGGAAGAGAGGAAAGTGATTGGTTCTCAGTGAACGTAGGTTTGCGGCAGGGGTGTGTGATGTCTCCATGGTTGTTTAATTTGTTTATGGATGGGGTTGTTAGGGAGGTAAATGCAAGAGTCCTGGAAAGAGGGGCAAGTATGAAGTCTGTTGGGGATGAGAGAGCTTGGGAAGTGAGTCAGTTGTTGTTCGCTGATGATACAGCACTGGTGGCTGATTCATGTGAGAAACTGCAGAAGCTGGTGACTGAGTTTGGTAATGTGTGTGGAAGAAGAAAGTTAAGAGTAAATGGGAATAAGAGCAAGGTTATTAGGTACAGTAGGGGTGAGGGTCAAGTCAATTGGGAGGTGAGTTTGAATGGAGAAAAACTGGAGGAAGTGAAGTGTTTTAGATATCTGGGAGGGGATCTGTCAGCGGATGGAACCATGGAAGCGGAAGTGGATCATAGGGTGGGGGAGGGGGCGAAAATTTTGGGAGCCTTGAAAAATGTGTGGAAGTCGAGAACATTATCTCGGAAAGCAAAAATGGGTATGTTTGAAGGAATAGTGGTTCCAACAATGTTGTATGGTTGCGAGGCGTGGGCTATGGATAGAGATGTGCGCAGGAGGATGGATGTGCTGGAAATGAGATGTTTGAGGACAATGTGTGGTGTGAGGTGGTTTGATCGAGTAAGTAACGTAAGGGTAAGAGAGATGTGTGGAAATAAAAAGAGCGTGGTTGAGAGAGCAGAAGAGGGTGTTTTGAAATGGTTTGGGCACATGGAGAGAATGAGTGAGGAAAGATTGACCAAGAGGATATATGTGTCGGAGGTGGAGGGAACGAGGAGAAGAGGGAGACCAAATTGGAGGTGGAAAGATGGAGTGAAAAAGATTTTGTGTGATCGGGGCCTGAACATGCAGGAGGGTGAAAGGAGGGCAAGGAATAGAGTGAATTGGAGCCATGTGGTATACAGGGGTTGACGTGCTGTCAGTGGATTGAATCAAGGCATGTGAAGCGTCTGGGGTAAACCATGGAAAGCTGTGTAGGTATGTATATTTGCGTGTGTGGACGTGTGTATGTACATGTGTATGGGGGGGGGGTTGGGCCATTTCTTTCGTCTGTTTCCTTGCGCTACCTCGCAAACGCGGGAGACAGCGACAAAGTATAAAAAAAAAAAAAAAAAAAAAAAAAAAAAAAAATATATATATATATATATATATATTTTTTTTTTTTTTTTTCATACTATTTGCCATTTCCCGCGTTAGCAAGGTAGCGTTAAGAACATAGAACTGGGCCTTAGAGGGAATATCCTCACCTGACCCCCTTCTCTGTTCCTTCTTTTGGAAAATTAAAAAAAACAAGAAAGGGGAGGATTTCCAGCCACCCGCTCCCTCCCCTTTTAGTCGCCTTCTACGACACGCAGGGAATACATGGGAAGTATTCTTTCTCCCCTATCCCCAGGGATAATATATATATATATATTCATTTTTATTTATTCATTTTGCTTTGTCACTGTCTCCCGCGTTAGCGAGGTAGCGCAAGGAAACAGACGAAAGAATGGCCCAACCCACCCACATACACATGTATATACATACACGTTCACACACGCAAATATACATACCTATACATCTCAACGCATACATATATATACACATACAGACACACATATATACACGTACATAATTCATACTGTCTGCCTTTATTCATTCCCATCGCCACCCTGCCACACATGATATAACAACCCCCTCCCCCCTCATGTGCGCAAGGTAGCGCTAGGAAGACAACAAAGGCCCCATTCATTCACACTCAGTCTCTAGCTGTCACGTAATGATATATATACATATATATACAGCACATAACACCAGGCCTCTCTAGTGACGCTACCGTATGCTTTCTCCAGACCCATACATGCAACATACAGTAAATTCTTTCTTCAAGTATTTCTCACACAAATTCTTCAAAACAAACACACAATCCATATGCCCTCTATTTCTCCTTAAGCTGCATCACTCATCCCTAATAAAATGTTTTGTGCTTAATTTCCCAGTCACATACACCTTACCAGGTATAATCAGCGGACTTGTACCTAAGTAATTTGAGAATTCACTCGTCCCCCTTGCCTTTATATAAGGGAACATGCCTTGTCACTCAATCATCTAACTCATTCAACAATACTTCAAAATACACCTTCTCTTTTCCATCTCTTGTGTACCACTACTTCTCCGTTCTGCTTCCAGTTCCATTGTGTGGATCAAGAACTTACAGCTAAATAAGTCAACATGTAAACATCTTCCTTCCATACCTTTTGTCAAAAAGAAACTCTAACATCCGAAAGCACTTCTTTGTTTTACCTTCTGTAAATGAACAGAAGGAAGTTGATGCATCTAAAGAGAACAATGATTTCAACCAACTTTAAACACAGAAAGCTTCCTTTGCATCTAAACCCAAATAATTCCTTGAGCATCATCTGAGATATCCCAAGCCCAAATTCATTCTCTCTTCCACTGTCTATCTTTCCTCCATCTATCTTCATAAGTATGCATCTTCCAGGCCAACCCATCATCTGCTATATGCTCTACATAATCATATCATCATCCTTAAACACAAGCCTATCTGATGATTTCATATCATCAAATATCCCTCTCATTGTCATTCTTTACTGCATGGCAGTTACAGTATATTCATCTATCTTCAACTACATTGCACAAGTTCTCCATATTAACTGCCATCTTTTCCTTTATACAGACCTGTGTAAACATAAATTTCACACGCATACAACAAAGTTGTGACAACTGCTCCTTCAAACAAACTTTTTTTTTCACAAACTACAATAAAATTCCTTCTTTTTGCTTATGTCATCAGTGTGTCTCCAATCTTCCTCCAACACAAAATTTTACTCTAATCTTCAGCTTTCCCTCTATCATTCTTACTGACCTTTACTTCAAAATCCCTAAAGTTACTCAGAGCTTACAGTTCTCTTATTTCTAAATACTTAAAGCTCACATACAGCTTCCAGTTCTGTTACTCATAAATACTTAAAACTCACCCACAGTTTTCAGTACTCTTAACTCCAAATACCTAACCACACTAACAGCTTGCAGTTCTCTTACCCAAGTCACGTAAGACTCATCGACAATTTCCAGGTCCCTTCTGTCTATCTGTATCTCTGATGCCTGTTCCCCACCGGAACTCCCTTAAGGGGATGGCCATGGCAATAGACTCTCCAAACTAGTGAACTCCAGTGCCATGCCTCACCCTTAACAGGCTTTTGGCAGAGGGCAACTCTAGCACAGTCCTTGCAGGGGCTCCTGCCTAATGCTCCTACTGACTACTTCTACCTAATGTTCCTGTCTAATTTTTCTTCTTACTACCTCTAATTTGTTTATGGATGGGGTTGTTAGGGAGGTAAATGCAAGAGTCCTGGAAAGAGGGGCAAGTATGAAGTCTGTTGGGGTTGAGAGAGCTTGGGAAGTGAGTCAGTTGTTGTTCGCTGATGATACAGCGCTGGTGGCTGATTCATGTGAGAAACTGCAGAAGCTGGT
This sequence comes from Panulirus ornatus, assembly GCF_036320965.1. Lineage (NCBI taxonomy): Eukaryota > Metazoa > Arthropoda > Malacostraca > Decapoda > Palinuridae > Panulirus > Panulirus ornatus. The sequence goes on from NC_092284.1 coordinate 7,227,502, forward strand.
GACTGAGTTTGGTAAAGTGTGTGGAAGAAGAAAGTTAAGAGTAAATGTGAATAAGAGCAAGGTTATTAGGTACAGTAGGGTTGAGGGTCAAGTCAATTGGGAGGTGAGTTTGAATGGAGAAAAACTGGAGGAAGTGAAGTGTTTTAGATATCTGGGAGTGGATCTGTCAGCGGATGGAACCATGGAAGCGGAAGTGGATCATAGGGTGGGGGAGGGGGCGAAAATTTTGGGAGCCTTGAAAAATGTGTGGAAGTCGAGAACATTATCTCGGAAAGCAAAAATGGGTATGTTTGAAGGAATAGTGGTTCCAACAATGTTGTATGGTTGCGAGGCGTGGGCTATGGATAGAGATGTGCGCAGGAGGATGGATGTGCTGGAAATGAGATGTTTGAGGACAATGTGTGGTGTGAGGTGGTTTGATCGAGTAAGTAACGTAAGGGTAAGAGAGATGTGTGGAAATAAAAAGAGCGTGGTTGAGAGAGCAGAAGAGGGTGTTTTGAAATGGTTTGGGCACATGGAGAGAATGAGTGAGGAAAGATTGACCAAGAGGATATATGTGTCGGAGGTGGAGGGAACGAGGAGAAGAGGGAGACCAAATTGGAGGTGGAAAGATGGAGTGAAAAAGATTTTGTGTGATCGGGGCCTGAACATGCAGGAGGGTGAAAGGAGGGCAAGGAATAGAGTGAATTGGAGCGATGTGGTATACAGGGGTTGACGTGCTGTCAGTGGATTGAATCAAGGCATGTGAAGCGTCTGGGGTAAACCATGGAAAGCTGTGTAGGTATGTATATTTGCGTGTGTGGACGTGTGTATGTACGTGTGTATGGGGGTTGGGCCATTTCTTTCGTCTGTTTCCTCGCGCTACCTCGCAAACGCGGGAGACAGCGACAAAGTATAAAAAAAAAAAAAAAAAAAAAAAAAACCTCTACCTAATGCTCCTGCCTAAATATTTCTACCAAAAACTTCTATCTATTACTCCCACTAGTTCCCTTACTCCCAAATACTTAAACCTCACCCACAGTTTCCAGTTCTCTATACACACTGACAACTTCCAGTTCTTTTCCTCATACATCCAAACTCAACTATCAGATTCCACTGCTTCAGCAATCAAAATATTAAACTGTAACATCTCATTTCTTAAACCAATCTTACCTCCATTCACCTTCAAAATCCTCTTCTCATAAACATTCCAAAGCAGCCAGCCATTCTATCCAACCCCAATTCAGCTCATATTGCAGCAGCATCTACATACAACAGCTGTAGCAATTTCCATTTCATCATAATTTGGCAGATAGTGCTCCATCCATCAAAGCATTAAACAACCATGTTGATATCATATTGCCTCGACACACTTTCATGTGTATATCACACTACTTACGGACACCTCCTTCTCACAAGTTGCATTGCTTCTGTAAGAAAAAAAAAAGTTTTCAAAAGCCATCAAAACACAACTTGTCTCAAAACTCCCCAAGGAGTTTAAATTTCATATAATCACATACTTTTTCTAAATCCATAAGTGTTACATACATTTTCTCTTTATAAATTGTTTAATTAAAGTGCAAAAACCTGGTCTGCATGTTCTCTTCCCTTTATAAACACCTTACTTTGCTTTTAAAGTGTTCATAAATATTTTCCCAAAGTGATATACACAAAGGAACAAATAATTACTTTTTTCTGTTTTTTTTTATGTGCAAGTTTTATATACTGGTTATGGTAAAGTAAGAATCAGGAGCATATAAAGCAATTATGATTAATCCAGCTTGATTACATATTAGTAGCAGTTCAACAAAGGCTACGACTTCTACCTTCATATTACGGCAGATAAGCTGTTAAAGGAGATTATTTCATTTTTATAAAAGCTAAGAAAACAAATATTGTATGTACATATTTTCTCTTTAATTTGTAAATTCTTTATACAAATGACTAAGGGGAGATCGACAAGCAGCCTCTTATGTACAGAGCAGACAATACAGTACAAAAATTAAGAGCCTCAATGTGTTTGTATGTGTACTTACCATATATATATATATATATATATATATATATATATATATATGCTAACTATTAGACATGTGTGTGTGTGTGTATGTATGCAAAGTAGTGCAAAATAAGAGCATGAAGGAGATGGGAGTGGTGGTGCTTGTGGTGAAGAGAAAAGTTTCTAAAGAAAAAAAGTTATACAAGGGAAAGAGAAATACAAACTGAGAGAGGGAGAAGCAGAAAAACAGGTCAGAGTTTTGAGAGGTTCAGCCAATGATACCACAAGCCAAGGACTTTGAACTACTGGCATATGTCCAGGCCCAGCATTCTGGATTAAATGGAAAAATTTAATGATAAACAACAGAGGTACAGCTGAAATCACTGTCACTCATGTTTAGTGATTATACCAACTGATTAATGACAGTTCAAGTCATTAATCACTAACATGTAATATCAAATTCATCACTATCCTTGCAAACAATCAGTGGTGTTGTCAACTAACATTTCTCATGCATTACTATTAATTAATTACGTAATGTTTGACCAAACAAAGATGGAGTTGAGGTAGTATAACCCCATCTTGCTTTATGGCTACAAAAAGTCTGAGACTCAAAATATTTCATCTAAACCATAAATGATTATGACTATGGGATAAAACATACAATAAAAGGATCAGTCTGTGGTATGGAGGCCACTTATCCGACTATCCAGAGGAAAATGCCACAAATCAAAACAGAAATGAATGTTTGGTATGAAAAAAAAAAAAATTAAAAAACACATTCAAGGATAAAAGGTCCCTCTTGTAAACACAATGAATTTTTGGTTCATAAATTGGAAAATTGTTCTTTAGAGAACATTTAAGAATCAAAGCACAATATTTATTCTTCCTAATGGTAATGGTTGATTTGGGCTGACACTAAATGAAGCTGCCTTTCTAAGAAAATTGTAAGCTGCTATCCTAAGCAGGTATGTGGAATAATGAGTCATCTACAAATAAGGGAAGACGATTCTTCTTGTTCAAAGAATGCATCATCACAAGTTCACAAAATGTATGTGATCCTAGAAAAATGTTGCATCTTGTAGCTAAAATGTAAAAGTTTGCAATAACCATGGTTTCATTTAAAAAGACAATATTAATGGATTGTCACTGGATAAAATTCAAATAACTTTGCTTAAAAAAAAAATTGAACATCACTCTGCTCCAAAGGATCTTTGGGAAAGGCACATATAATACTAAAACACATACCTGAGGCTTAAAGCAAAAATATCATAGTAATGTCCTTAAGACTTGAATCTCTTCAGCAGAAAATATTTCATGTAGTGATAACAATAACTAACCAAGAGACCATGCTAAAAACACTCCTATTATAATAGAAAAATATTCTGGTCAAATATGTTTCGTTAATATTGCAGAAATGCTGATGTTTTCAAATAAGGATTTTGATCAACATCAAAGACAGACTTTAATCAGTAGATATGGCATAAAAGAAACAAACTAACCAAGCGAGTGCCCATTAGTAGCACTCACATTATAAAAACAAATCAAACAGCTTTCTGTGAAAATGCTGTGGTTTCCAAAAATCTTCATTAAAGCATATAAAACCAATTTTAAAAAAATAGCATCAAACAACAGGTAATACACATACAATACCATACGAGAAACTGACCAAGGAAATGCCCAACAGTAATACTAAAAACATGAAGTTGAGCTTACTGGTATTAAAGATAATTATCAACCTTCCATAAAAAATTCTGTACTATGATTAAGAACTGTTTTTAATAAGTTCAACTCTGCTTGCTAAAAATCAGTACTAGAGCACAATTCATAAAAATTTGGAGCACAACCTATCATTACCCTGTTCTTGCAGCTTGATCCAGTTCAACCCGTGATCAGGCCTCCACGTGTTAGCCCTATTTTGGCTCACAAAATTACAGTTATAACCCTGATCCTATGGTTGGCAACTTTATGACAGAAGAAATTTGGTGTCCAAAGGATGGTCTTCTGATATTTCTCATAGTCACAGTGCAGAATTTTTGAGTGTTTAATAAATTTTCATTAACGTACACATCTGACGAGATCAAAAAATCTTAAAAACTCCGGTTGCAATACAATTATTGTAACCCAGTTCTTGTTATCACTGCTCTACACTAAAAGCCAAGCCATTACCTGGGCCATGATTAATTTCTGATGAAGATCAGAGCAACCTTCAGTTATATATATATGAAAAAGTTAGCGTTGAAAAAATAATAGCATCTACCTAGACCTACAAAACTTTAAATCACACTACCTGGTACAATATTTGACAGTCCCGAGCAAGGATGATGTAACCTACCCAAACAACTCTAGTGCTGCAACCAATCCCTATTCTTGAAAGTTAAAAAATTCATGTGCTCGCCATAACATGCCTTCACTGAAAACATTCACCAACTTCAGTTTCAATACAACAGCATGTAAACACAATGATATATGCCTTCATGTCAGTGGGGAAAAATAAGTAAAAAAAACATAACTCAAAAGCTGCCATCACAGAATGAAGGGCCTATTGTGGACCAGAAGTATATAAACTAGGCATGTCAACATAAGGATGTTAGATGACTTGAGAGTAAAACACTCAAAAAATGTTACTTTGAAAGATACAAAATACTTAATCACCTAAATTGGTCTTATCCATGCATTCATGGAATAAATAATATTCTACTGTTGACCCTATTTGTGAGAAAGATACTAGTCCTACATCTAATGCTCTGACCCAACCAAATTTTCCTCTGTAATATAAATACACCAAGAATGGCTGTCACTCTGGTGATACAAGATGAAAAGTTGCAAAAAATCATTTTTTTTTTCACAGTCAAATTGCATATCTTATGATTTATGTCTCTCTAGCCCTCATAAACTTTATGAGAGGCTGACAAAACACCATGCAACACACTCACTTCCATCAACTTCCTTCCTTGCCTGTCATTGTGCTAATGTGTGTTTTCTACCACAAAATATTCAAACTCCAAATCAAAGGTCTATGGGTAATCAAAATTCTGTTATAGTTTGCTTGCACACTTGAAGCTACTACACTTTAGTAGTTACCTGTGAAACCTGCGGACCTGTAAGACTTGCAGTCGGCAAGCTGTACATGGTTCAAGAGGGGAAAATAGCGGCATGGTCAAGTTAGCGTGTTCAGTTCAGTTCAGTTGTACTTTGGGATGCCTTGCCTTTGCAACAGTATTAAGTGTTATGGGTTACCATCTACACAGTCAAATATTTTGACAAAAACGTCTATCCATAAATTTTCCGTTTAATCTGGTTAACCTGGGTGTAAATGTCAAAAGCCCTGGTCCTTAGCTCGATCTGGCATATAATCTTTGGCAGGATAGTATGAGAACACATGGAATTGTATGAAAATAAGTGAAAGTAAATAATAAGAGAAATGATACAAGACATTAGGAGTACAGTACACTATCTGCAAATTTACTTCCCATGAGTGCCAGCTATATGTCAACAGTGACCTTACACCATTCACCTACCTCCATCAAATATCAACAAAATTCATAACCACTTTTTGCCTTTGTTTTTCAGTTTGCATCCATTGAGGTCTGATGTGACATTTATAGTTTTCTGTACTGCTGAGACTCATAATTCATTTACAATTCATCACATATTTACATCAAGGTACTGCAAAGACTGGTCTAAGAATACCCATATATCTATCAGGCATGAAACATCATTAAGTGGTGAGCAGTTTTCTTTATATTTAAGTTTGCAATTGTCTTTGTAACTATCACTCTATAAGATACAAAATAAAACATTTCTGTCTTGGACCTGCACATCAAAATACAAGCAATCCTATAACGGCAAATAGGAGACCAAATACCACAATTGCTGAACAACACACTGGCTGTGGTGAGAAGTGCACCAGCTACAGAGTGTAAGGCATGTTTCATCATATGGTACTGAACATGGGCCGTAAGTTTAACTCTAAAAGTTAAAATCAGAAAAAGGTATATAAGTAAGGAAAGTGAGGTATAACATCAGTGGCTTGTTGATGCAAGTTACTGAGATGTAGGTAACGGACATAACGAGATACAATGGTTGTACAGGCACCTACAACGTGTACAGCCACAGCTGAGAAGACAAGAGGGCCATGAATGATAAAGAGTAGAAAAGGGCATTATAATAACATGTTATGGTAAGGAATGACAAATTTAATATCATGTAAGATAATGACACAATGAGATGATCATGCTATGTATATGATATGACATGATTAATAATGATGATGTGTTGACATGCTGACTACAAGATAATGGGGTAAACTAACATAGGCTGCAGCTGAGTCTTAAAAAACTATGCTGAAACATTATGGACATTAAAGTATGCAGTAAACTTAGGCCACCTCAGGTGATTTTGTTTACAACTAATGAAAGTGTTTATGAGATCTCACCAACTGTATGAGAGGAACGTAAATCTTTATAAATTCTAAAGATGGTTGTACCTGAAAATAAGTGTCAATAATGTCTAATGAGGATGTATAACTTATAAACTGGATGATATCAAAGATAAAATATATGGACTTAACCAAGGCATGCGAAGCGGTGGGGAAAACCATGGAAAGGTCTGTGGGGACTGTCTGTGGATAGGGAAGTGTGGTTTCAGTGCTTTACACATGACAGCTACAGAATGGATGAGAATAAATGTGACCTTTCTTAGTCTGTTCCTGGCCCTACCTTGTTAATGGGGAAAACAGTGATAAAGTATGAAATATATCCATTTGTCATACTTGATCGCTGCTTCCCATATTAGCGAAGTAGTACCAGGAACAATGAAGAAAGGTTGTATCTGTTCATATCCATTCTCTAGATCTCGTGCATATATATGAGGGTATGTATCAGCATATAATGTAAAAAGAGGATGCATCCAGCCACTACAACACATTATCTTTAAATTTCAATAATGTACCAGTACGATGGTTAAAAATAGAGAATAATAATAATTCCAAAATAAAGCTAGATTGATGAAATACTTGAAAGTAAAATCTATGTTTGGTCCTTTAGCTTACCTGTGGGATCCATTTTTGAAGTCTTACAAATCTTAGTAAAGTGTTCATACTTGAGCATCGAGAGAGCAATCCCTCACACTAAATTGGTCTTAAAAAAATCATCGGTAAAATAGGATATACAGTAGTTCTCCCATATTTCACTGCTGATACAGTCTGGAATATAGTGATGAAAAAAAAAAGGGCTGGATATGTTGATGAGGACCATACAGAATTGAAAAATACTGTCAAGGAAAGGTGCCACGTAAATTCAAGAGGTGTGGCATGATGAGGATCAAAAACTGGAGAAAAAAAGAAAAAAAAATGTCTACTCCCTTTATAGGTTTAGTATCAAAGAGAACAATGGCACAGTACTGAATTCAAGTGCTAACGTTATATGTTTAATACTGAAAACAACTGATTTTCAGGGCTTTCACAGGTATAAATCTTCACATACAGCACTTTATCATAATTCTATAAGTATTCTAAGTTAAAATTAGTTGATTGAATAAAAGTTTAATCTCAAAGATTCTTAAAAGTCATCATATGAAAGTATACAAATGAAAAGGCTGAGAATAATTCACACAAGAACACAAAACTGGAAGAGAAATAAAGGAGTCTGAGAGGGAGAAGCTTCTCTCACAGATGAAAAGATGAATTCCAACAAACTGCTTGCCTCCAACATACCCATGGGGTAGAGTATGCACTGTCAATAACAATACTTCAACCACAGTATAAATAAAAAGCTTAAAACAGCCTATGATAAAAAGATCCCCTCTGATTTTAACAAATATGACATTGCCAAAATACATACACACCAATATGACCCAGCAAGCACAGAACCACCACCCTCCCAACCCAGTTTAACATCACCCCACCAAACGTACTCCCTCCTGAAACTAAACTTTCCAGAAATAAATGAATTACCCTACCCTGTCTTGCTGCATTTTGGAGACCTATAATCTTTCCACCATTACAAACACAGATTACAAGGATCCTCATGCCAAAGATGGAACTTCCACCCTGAAGACATATTCCTCAAGTTGTTCCATCCCCACCCCATGAAGACACACGAACATCACCTCACTTTTTGGCTTGCGACCCTACCCAGTGAATGTGACTAGCTTCCTCAGCCCTGTGGAAGCCAGGATTCATTTTATGGGGCTCCTGTAGCTTCAAGGATGCTATCCAATCAGGACCAGGAAATTTTATGTAATTCATACCATATAATTTCACCTCTGGCTACATTCTTTTTAATCTAAAATCACTCATAAAATCAGTTTTGCAGAGAAGTTCCCTGTCTTAAATCAGATTTCAACAGCCTGCACTGATCCTATATGGCACAACTTGCTCTTTCCTCCTTGATTTGCCATGATGCAACAATAAAATCTTGCAAATACATTTTTAAGGATTTGATAGAAGATTGTGCAATAGTCTCAAACTGTTTTTCAGGTGCAAATCAAGAGCATACCCATCAGGTATATTTCTTGTGTTGTCTATTGTTTCAAAATATCTTATGACTGTACCCTTTCAATGGTGCCATTATGTGCATTTCAAGGTATTCAATTTTCTGCTCACTGTGGTTGGAATATATAAAATAAATATTTTTGAAGCACTTGCATCTGCCTTAAGCCATTTCTGCTTGTTCTGGTGTCCCACACATTGTTTATACAACCTATAGCCTAAGTTTTCTCATATGGAGGCGTCAAAAAGGCATGTACGAGATCAACATCCTCTTGTTACGTAAAAAATTGTGAAATTGATATTTACAGAAACCTTTAACAATGATATATTTTTTTGTGACAAAGCATGTCCAAAAATACCATACAACTCACTACAAATGCCTGACAGATGGTGTACCTTACATGCCTGGCAGTGGAGAAACTTAAGGAAATGTAGCATACAAATGCCAGGCAGTGGAGCAACATAAGGAAAAGTAGCATACAAAATGTAGCAAACAAATGCCTGGCAGCAGAGCAATATAAGGGAATGCAGCATGCAAAAACCATGTTTCAACAGATGAAGTTAACATTTCAATTAGAAAATCATGTTTAACTAATCATAATACCAAACTTACAGGGATATTCATTTTAGAATACTTAAGAACCTTCCACACACCTAGTACTGAGTGAATACTGGAGCCACTATAGCAAAATCCTTAACATAAAATAAGGGTGTGAACCTGCAAAAGCTTCAGCCTAAGGCCCATTAGCTTTTTAATCTGCTAGCCAATGGGGTCTTGAAATGGTGTGGAGTGGGCGTTACTGGGAAGGAGGATGAGCACAGTCTTTACGTTATCTTCAGGAACCATTTCAACTGGAGCTGGAGAAGTTTGCTGAGGCCTTTTGAAAAAATGATCCAATTTCAGATGTGGCATGACTCCTCTCTCTTTATAAAGCTCTCTGCTATGTGAAAGATTTGTAATCCCTATTGAAAATACAATGGGTTGGTTCACTGCAGGGAACAATATAATCAATAAAGGCCAAAGCCTAATCATGGTGATTGAATACTTCTGTTATCCTCTTGATTGCAAAGAGGTGCAGTAAAACATGTTTCTGCCCTTTCCTCTAGGAAATTCTGAGCCTGCAATGGATTCATATTTTCATGGGTCATGGGATGTTACATGATAAAAGTATCTTAAGCTCTGTAACATCATGAAAACAAAATGTTTCATGAGATGTCATCACACAGAGGATGGCCATACATACATGAATGTTGTTACACTAGAAATTACAGTTAAGAAAATAACATGAACATGTATTTTGTACAGTCATGAATACTGCTTATAAAAGTGGGTCGAGGTGGAGTGAAGAGTGGCTGTCATTCTAGCAACTTGGGAATGACAGTCTCTCCTAGGATCATGCTTGATGACAAGAGCCATTGCTTCTTTAATAATCCAGAAAGTTTTTGAAATTTCATTTTGTCATTATGGTAACACATACTTTTCTTGTGGTTGTGGAAGGCGAGTCTATTCTCCCAGTGACCACTGCCTCTTAAACATCTAACCAATTGAAAAATGTTTACAAAGAATCTTTGTCCAACAAGGGTTTTCACAAACTGGTTTCATTTATCTGCATTGATATAAATGTGAAGCTTATTTCCTGGATACGAATAAAAAATCTATTATCCTCAGGATTAAATCTGGTAAGCCACGTGCACCACAACACTATGCTATGTGCAAGCAGTGGCATTTTCCACCACATTATCCATAGGTTTGAATCTGGCATGCCATGCACATGACAATACCATGTGCTGTGCAAACAGTGGCATTTTCTACCACATTTTGCCAGTGAATGTTGATCATTCTCAGCGACAGGTAGTAAGGTAGCAATGAGGCTCAAGCGGCTAATCAGATCTTGATTCTCAATGTTTCAACTGTTAGCTTCTTCTCTTGAAGAAAACTTCTTTCGAAATAATAATTCAGCCCTAACAAGTTGCTCACATCTCACTGCTATATAACTGCACTTTACCACCCTCACTTATTTCACAGTCTGCCTAATGCAACAGACCAGGAGCTCATGCTCATCTCAGAGATATCTTTATATCTGACACTGTTATGTCAAGTACTCTTAACTACAGCATGGCAGTGCAGCATGATGACCTTCCAAGTAGTAGGAGAAAAGATCCCATTATGATATATTGTTAACAAAAATAAAATAACTAAAACATGTTACATGGAAGAATGAGGGTAGCATCGGTCAGACAAGTATCACATGAACAAATTCACCATTCACACTATTTGTGCCAATTGGGATTAAGATCCATGGAAGTGCAAAGGGCTATATGCCTCTAAGTGCTACGATGTCTCAAGCCCCCAAGACAATTAACACCTCACCCTCACAACTCATCAATATTGTTCACTGGTGAGTACAATAAAACACGCAATTACTTTCTTTCTATTATTTTATTTCAGTATACAAGTATCTACATGAATTTCACATTAATATTTTCTTTCTTAATAATTTCTTTATCTAATATATATATATATTTATATATATATATATATATATATATATATATATATATATATATATATATATATATATATATATATATATACCAGTTTTTATTAAGGAAAAACATCTAAGTATTCTTCCATGTGTTATGTTCCATAGTTGCATTCTCACTTATCCCAAAAGGTATTAAGTTTGCGCAATGCCGTTTTACCTAGAATTCCATTCTCCAGGAACGCAACCCTGTATTGGACAAGGATTCGGTGTAATTTCATCCCATGTGTAATGCTTAATATCTTATAAGCACAAGGCTCTCTCTCTCCTTTCAGTTATGAGGTGTCTCTGACTCTAACTGGGGGATTGAAGAAGTAAATCATGATTTTCATAGTTGCAACTTCACAACCTTTCAACCCATAGCAAATCCTCACTGACTGAGGACATTATAAACAAACTGTCATTAACCAGCATGACATTATATGGGGCCTACCTGCACACATTCTTCTAAGTTGTGTGTTGTGACAAAAATAAAAGAATCACAATTTCATTCACTTCTTTTAACATAAATGAGAAGCTCTAGGCCTAGAATTTATACAGGGGCCCCGGGTTATGAAAGGATTAGGTTTCTGGACCCTGTTCACGTGCCTATCTGTTCATAAGTCAGGGACCATGAAGAAAAGCATGAAACTAGAGGAAATACCTATTCCTAGCTGTACTTATGTATCGAATAACATATTCCATAGGAACATGTTCATAGAACATCATATTAAGTGACTCAATGAAAAAAGATGCAGTTCGGTGGTTGGCAAATATGAGTAGTTGATTGTATGTTGGACTAGGAATCAAATATTGTTTTTTGGGGGCTCATTCATATGTATGGATGTTCTTAGGTTGGATGCTCATAAATTGGGGACCCCCTGTAGTTATAACTTGCTAGACCAATGTGCAAAGATGTCACAATCGTTCACACAAAGCTGATTTTTTTCAACACACAAATATTTGTTTCAGTACTGATTCTTCATATATTATTATTCTTATTTTCTTTTTATTGGCAGAATGATTTTTTTTGGTCTCATTAGAACATCTAAGTACAAGATGCTTAAATCAATATGATGCCTAAATTTCTACTCCATAATTTCTAATTCAACAAAAGAGGTTCTGGTAATCATCATACAGCATGAATTAACAAGATTATGCCTGAGGATAGGGGAGAAAGAATACTGCCCGTGGATTTCCTGCACGTTAGAGGTCAACTAAGATCGGCGGGAGTGGGAGATGGAAATCTATCCCTAACTGTACCACTTTCTAAAACAAACAACAGAGAAATAGCCAAGGGAGAGGTTTCACTTAAGGCACAGTTTTCTCTGATCCTGATGCCACTTTGCTTATGCAGGAAATAACAAACATGTATGAAAGAAGAAAGAAAAGAATTAACAAGGTACTAGGAGTCATACCTAAGAGAAAGAAAGACAATTCTGTACCTTGGTGGATATGATGGAAAAAGAAAAAGACAAGTCAAATAATTCTCAAACAGTAACTCCACAAGTATTATGTTTGAGACCTTTGACGTGGGTAAAAAGAGAACATGCTTAAATAAAATAATAACATGCAAATAGTATAATACAATACTGAAAATCAAGCATTCTAGTAAGACTTGCATACAATACATGCAGTAAACATAACAATCGGCCTTCAGTAAACATAACAATCAAGCAACTACCAAATGCTGCTGAAAAAGGTCAAAAGTTCTCCAGTTAATAAGAAAACTAATGTTTCAAATTCCTTATACAAGGAAAACAAAATAGATAAAAATAAAAAAGTGCCTACTATTCAATAATCTTAAATTTGAAAGCAAGAATCTCAGCATAAAATGCTAACTCCTCCACCAGTTAACAAAACCTCTATCATTATCACTATCTGGCACACAAGTGTCCCTTGACAACACTAATGAATTATAGAATAAAACTAAAAAAAAAAAGCTGGGGATCGAGGAGAAAGAATTTATTTCTGTATCTTCTGCATAGATGCCAATTAGACTAAAAACAGTGAAAGATGGCTGGAAAACCACTCATCATTTCTCAAAGTGAGAAAAGAAAATTGAGCCAATTAAGAAGTGTCCATCCTCCTTGAAGACACAGGCTAGGTTGCCGTTATACGCATGGAAGTAACAAGGATGTCAGAATGTGAGCGATAGGTAATATGTTTGGGGACAGGAACCCAGATATCCTGGCTCTGGGTTAAACTAAGGTCAAGGGGAATGGGGAAAAATGGGTTGTAAACATCCAAGGAAGGAAGTTGGGGGTTAGTATAAGGGAAAGTGTGGTACCTCTGATGGAGTTGTGGGACTGTGTTAAAAGAGTGTAAGGAAGTGAGTTCTAGACTACTGTCAGTGAAAATGTAAGCAGAATATAAGATGTGCAAGCGAGTCAGCAATTTTGATACAAGAGATCAAGTATAATTAGTGGATGATTTGAATTCAAAGTGAGTAATACGGCAGCTTAAGGTATAATTTTAGGGCATGGGGTACCCTTTATGGATGAAAATGGTGAACAACTTGTGTGCTCAAATTGGAGTGATGATTGGAAATACCTGGTTATTAAAAGGAGCACATGTAGGTATACATGCCTGAGTGGGGCGAGAGTAAGGGGCATTACTGGATTACGTATCAAATAACAACCATGTAGAAAGTGAGACTATTGGATGTGAATGTGATGAGGAACAAGTGGTAGGATATCGCATCACTTCTGAATGTGCTTGAGGTACAGGTGACTGGATATCCTATCACTTTTCATTGGGGGCAAGTGTGTAAGTTTGTAATGGTTTTAAGAAAAGAAGTTGTGAAAGTGAGTGAGGTCAGATAAAGGGCTTGTGTATAGAGTTACCAAGAGAGGTTGGGCGAAGAATGGTATAAGGCTAATGTAAACAAAACCTGTGGGTTGCCAATTCAGTGATTTTGTCACTTGATCTAGAGACATTTACTTTCATTTAGTGGCAATTTTAAGCTATTAACATGTCTGAAATGTACAAATTTCATGCATGATATGATGACAAGTCTAAAGACATTTCAAGGTATCATGTTATTAATATTTTCAATAATCAGTAAATTGATAAACATAAAGAAAAATAACTAAACAAGTTCCATGCCATACAAGTAGAATGTGATGCATACATATATGAACTAATACACATCCCATAACTTATTGATACTTTTTCAGCATAGTGTCTGATGTTCTGGACAACAAAAGACCTCAGCTGGTAACTACAGTCTTGGTGGGAATTGTCCTTATTCATCATGGAGAATTCTCTGTATGCACAGCAATTTTGTAGTGAGTGGCAAAATTACAGCACACATAAAAATTGTTTACTCAGAATAAGCGGCGATAAGAAGTGCTTTTGCAAATACTGCAAGTGTACATTATCGGCCAGGTTTTGTGACCTTGATAAAGATCAAAATACAATGGAAAATAAGAAAGCTGAAGAAGTGTTCAGCCCACAGCACCAAAATGTGCCCTTCCTTTCAATAATCTCTCATATGAATCAGAGAGAGCTGAAGGTAAAATACGATGGTATACAACAAAACCTTAAGAGTAATTAATGATCACCTGAGTGACATTTGAAAAACTTGCTTTGGGGAGAGTAAAGGTTGCAGTAAACTGAAGATGAAGAGGTCCGAATGTATCTGCATTATTGAGAATATACTAACGCTGCATTTCAAAGATGATTTGCAGAATGATAATGGACACAAGAATTTCAACCTATTTATTGATGAAAGCAATGATGTTTGTTTCAAAGATACCCGGTAATACAGAAAGTTACCATCCAGTTCAAAACAACAAGTTGTCATGATGGGAATGGATGAGAAATGGAAGGTATTTGAGAATGAACTGTTGTGTATATGGGTGAAGTGTGTGGCATGCAAAGATTAAAATGAGAGCATTTTAAAAAGGATAGTGAAAGTAGGGATCAGGATGTTAAGTGCAAGTTGTTTGAAGCCAACATGGCTCCGGTGGTAGACTCAGATGAGAAACCACAAAAGTTAGTACATGAGTCTGGGAGAATGCCAAAAGTTGGAGGTCTGAGTAAACTGAATCAGCAGGTGGAGAGGCAGGTTGGTTAGAGTTTATGTTTCAAGAGAATGTGAAGGAAGTGGAGTGCTTCACATTCCTGATTGTGAACATGGAGGCAGACAAGAACTATCAAGCTGAACTAAACTATAATAGGGTGAGGGTATAGAGCTCCTTGGTGCACTGTGGAATGTGTGGAACAGGTCACTGTTTGTGAGGGCAAAGATAAGTATGATGGTAAAGTAGTCCAAAGAGTGCTGCAAGGGTGCAAGTCATAGAACCTGAACATAAAGGAAGGGAAAGGGGAGGTGCTAAAAGTAAAATGTTTGAAAATACATGTGGTGTGCAGAGGTTGATCATAGAAGAAATAACATTTTAAGAAAGAGGTGTAGTAGTAAGTAGAGTACAGTTGTGAAACCTGAATGAGGTGGCTCAAAATGGTTTTCACACATGTACAGTTATACTGTACAGTACATGTCAGAAGCAGAAAAAGCAAAGTGAAGGGGAAGGCTGAGAATGTGACGGAAGGATGGGATAAATGAACCTTTGGAATATCAGGGCCAGAACAGGTAGAAGGTGAAATGTGTCCAGGGGATAGAAGGAATTACAACAACCTGGTATACATGGAGCACCGTGTTTTCAATGAGCTAAACCAGAGCATATGAAGTGGTAAGAGAAAACCATAAAAAGATCTGTGGACCTTGGCTCTGGTTTCGGCTAAAGAGTTGATGTGAGAAATTGAAGCCAATCTTTTGTCTGTTAATGGTGCTACCTTATTACTGCAGGACACGCCATAAAAGTATGAATGAGAAATCATCCACAAATATAGAATTGAAGACATAGTCGGCGAACTGCTGTCTGTTTTGCATCAGAACTCACTCAAACACTCAGCAAGTGTACAACACTAATTTTGATCTTTTCATATTAACAGTTAAGAGAGGATCATAGACAGTTAATCTTATGATTTTATTCAAAACTGTCTCTATACTCCCAATCCCCTCATAAAATTCATATTTATAATCTTTTTATTATCATGGCACTCACAAAACTGGATATATAATGATAATGATAACCATAGTGATTTCTTACATCTGACACTCCTAACTGTGTAAAACAGGCAGGACTCCACTTGTTTTAACACAAAACAGAAATGCAATAAAAACAGCTCCTAAACGAAACAATCAGTGAACTAGGGCCTACACCATAGCTCAATGACACTTCAAAGGATTACGACACCACCACACATGCGAATGAATGACCATAGAAATGGGCAGAACTTAGGCATTAAATTCTAATCCATCCAACAGTAAGACAAATCACTTTTAGTGGTGAGTATTTACAGTACAAAAATAGATTAAAACTTTTTTGCCACATCAATTATTGTAAAATGACTGAAGGCCTAAACAAATTCATTGTAAACAAACACCCACTTCGGTCAGGTACTGTAATCAAATAACCCAAAATCTAATACAAAAACACAAATCCATTACCAGAAATAAATTCTTTAAGCTGGTATAAGGTATATCTGCTACCTTACATAAAAAACTAAGTTCGAACAGACAATGAGGCCAATCAAAAGGGAAATCTGGTCACAAAGCAGGTGATCATTAACTCATCACTACCAACAGTGACATGATATTACTGTCACATTGATGTTACAATTATGGATTTCAAAACCAAATCATTCCTTAGCAATACCATGAGAGACAAAGTTGTACTAATTTATATTTCTGATGTTATCTTATGAATGGTATGTACTTGCTAATAAAGATAAGTACACTGTTTTCTTTCTAAACGTACAAGCCACTTAAATACACACACACACACACACATATATATATATACACATATGATACTGATGATACAGTGCTGGTGGCTGATTCATGTGGGAAACTGCAGAAGCTGGTGACTGAGTTTGGTAAAGTGTGTGAAAGAAGAAAGTTAAGAGTAAATGTGAATAAGAGCAAGGTTATTAGGTACAGTAGGGTTGAGGGTCAAGTCAACTGGGAGGTAAGTTTGAATAAAGAAAAACTGGAGGAAGTAAAGTGTTTTAGATATCTGGGAGTGGATCTGGCAGCAGATGGAACCATGGAAGCGGAAGTGAATCATAGGGTGGGGGAGGGGGCGAAAATCCTGGGAGCCTTGAAGAATGTGTGGAAGTCGAGAACATTATCTCGGAAAACAAAAATGGCTATGTTTGAAGGAACAGTAGTTCCAACAATGTCGTATGGTTGTGAGGAGTGGGCTATGGATAGAGTTGTGCACAGGAGGGTGGATGTGCTGGAAATGAGATGTTTCAGGACAATATGTGGTGTGAGGTGGTTTGATCGAGTAAGTAATGTAAGGGTAAGAGAGATGTGTGGAAATAAAAAGAGCGGGTTGAGAGAGCAGAAGAGGGTGTTTTGAAAAGGTTTGGGCACATGAGTGAGGAAAGATTAACCAAGAGGATATATGCGTCGGAGGTGGAAGGAACGAGGAGAAGTGGGAGACCAAATTGGAGGTGGAAAGATGGAGTGAAAAAGATTTTGAGTGATCGGGGCCTGATCATGCATGAGGGTGAAAGGCGGGCAAGGAATAGAGTGAATTGGATCGATGTGGTATACCGGGGTCAACGTGCTGTCAATGGATTGAATCAGGGCATGTGAAGCGTCTGGGGTAATCCATGGAAAGTTGTGTGGGGCCTGGATGTGGAAAGGGAGCTGTGGTTTTGGGCATTATTGCATAACAGCTAGAGACTGAGTGTGAACGAATGGGGCCTTTGTTGTCTTTTCCTAGTGCTACCTCGCACACATGAGGGGGGAGGGGGATGGTATTCCATGTGTGGCGAGGTGGCGATGGGAATGAATAAAGGCAGACAATGTGAATTGTGTGCATGGGTATATATGTATGTGCCTGTGTGTGTATATATATGTGTACAATGAGATGTATAGGTATGTATATTTGCGTGTGTGGATGTGTATGCATATACATTGTGTATGGGGGCGGGTTGGGCCATTTCTTTCGTCTGTTTCCTTGCGCTACCTCGCAAACGCGGGAGACAGCGACAAAGCAAAATACAATATAATATAATATATATAAAGATGTTTCAGCACCACAGGAGCCAATAAGCAAGAACAAGAATAAAGCAAAACCTAAGAAAAAAAGAGGCTTCATCAAGTTGATACTTCGTACAAAAATTTGCATCAATTCATTCACAAAGTAAAATAGTTTCTCCTATGGTTTCATGTCTGTTACACATCATTTTGCTGGTCAAATGAAGGAACTTATGCTTGCATGGCTGCAAACCCAAAGCCATTCAAGCTTCAACCTGGCAGGACGACATGGCATGTTGGTCTTACAGTCATAAAAAGTTTCCTTTCATCACACTGAGTCTCTGATGACACATTTCAGCCAAAACAACCTTGAAAAAATGCTTTCGGACATTTGAAGTAAATGTAAACTGACTACCAATAGCAGAGAATGAAAGTTTACTTGTTGCTACAACGAACACAAATGACCTGATCATTCAGATATGACGATGGTTTGGTGGTGCTTACATCACTGGCCATGTATTCTAACTTGTAAGTTCCTGTCAGAAAGAACCGAAATTGCTTATGAAGAATTATCAAAAGCTTTGCAAATTTATTTTCTTTAACTGAAATTTTTGGTAGTCTACAACAGATCAAGCAGGGGCACCACTCCTCTAAACCATTACATGCAATCTTATAACTACGTTTGGACGGCCAAAATGGTATGCCTATGATGATTTAGGAACCCGATTTTCTAGCAGTATATACCAACTTCAGAGACTTACCCAGGTTACCTAAAAGGATACACATAAACACTTGGTGCACAGTCTAGTGCTTAGGCACATCAATAAATATATCCATTCACTGAAAAAGGGGCAAGATTGAGCCATCTAAACATAAAACCCATTTACATACACAACAACATGTGGCAATGGAGATACCAGCAAACAGCTGCCCATGCAGACCTATTTTGCCATTTACACACGTTCAAGGCATTCTTATTCATTCTTCTTCATAGCCAGAACATGTGAAAAATCTGGAAAAATCCTCCCAAGTACTGAAATCTACTTTTCCCAAAGGCTCATTATAAAATCACTACTACTTATGTGAACCTGAACATAAGTCAATGCTGAGTGACCTGTCTTCTGAGGACTTGATGGAAGTGTGATGCATGCACAGTAGCTTTGGATGCCATAAGATGGTGGTTAACTTAGCTTGGTTGAATGCTAAACAATCATTGGTGGAGTTTTTTACATTTAAGTACCATTCTGGATGACTAATGTCCAATACAGCTTCTTGGATGTATCAGAGGCAAAGCAGTTTGAAATTCATTTATGTCTAATGGTGAAATAAACTACAAGACAGTGATAAACTTCAAAATCATAACATAAAATCAGCTCCAGTACAATAGACTTTAAAATCATAACATGAAATCAGTTCCAATACAATAGAGACTATGTGGTTAAATGATGTCTTTTACAAGGCTTTTTCAGGTGTGGGAGGTGGTTGAAAAAAGTTTTGAAGAATGAAAAACTGTTTCTCTCTGAGGTGGTGGCCCATGAGCTATAAGAAAATTTCCATGGATCTCCGGGGATTAGTCTTCATAAACCAACCAATGCTTATCATCCTTTGTAAAGTACCCAATGCTTATCATCCTTTATTAACTACCCAATGCTTTTCATCCTTCATATACTGCCAAATGCTTTTCATCCTTCATAAACCAAATGCTTCTCACCCTTTGTAAACCATCCAAACAGTGGTTGCTGCAATATCCAGCTTCAGAACTCCCCCTCCAATCAGCATTCATCATGCAGTGATGTCATCATCCTACTGGCCACCAGGCTGCCCCAGACCAGTCACCCCATAGTTCTTCAGAACAAGAGCTTCACCCTGACAGTGACTACTGTGAGTTTAGAGAAAGGCTTTTCAAAAGAGAAGGGAAGATTGGGTTGGGAAACAAAAAAACTAAATTTTCTCATGGGATGCAACAAGGTGAAAATTTTTTTTATTTTTCAAAACTCACTTTTCTCTCTAGGGTTGGTTTGTCCCATGAGTTAGAAGAGCATAACAGCATGGAAACATAGGGCTACACAACATATCTAAACCCAGAAAAATAAGCGACCACAAAGACACTAAAAGACTATCCTCTGACAAATTCATGATCCTCCATCTTGCAAAAGGAATGGCCAATTCCTATGGGATTAACAATCAGCAACTAGACCAAGGAATATCTAACAGCATTCAGTAAAGTGAAAGGCCTCAGGAAAAATCTTCCAGGAAATGCTACTTCCATGGTTCTGACAACCAGGCAAGAATGAGGCAACAAAACCAATCTTTATCCCTTTCCCTTCAAAGCTTGGTCTAGTTTTGCCTTCCCAGAAAAAACGTACTGTAAAAAGACAAAATTTCACAGAATTATAAAAAAAACCTTCATTATCATCTGTAATCCCTTCAGGTTTCCTTTATGGGAACGACAGGCTGTTTTTGTAGTGATGAGCCTATTTCCACCTGGAAATTGTCAGCGTAAGACCCATATACACGATAGCAATGATGACCAACATATTCCTCTAAGTCAATAATTTCCACCAAAATTTAATCTTCTTTCTTCCCTATCACAGCGCATCTATGTTTGCAGCTTCCAGACACACTGCCAGATGTGCACTTTGATAA
Organism: Panulirus ornatus; assembly: GCF_036320965.1. Classification (NCBI taxonomy): domain Eukaryota; kingdom Metazoa; phylum Arthropoda; class Malacostraca; order Decapoda; family Palinuridae; genus Panulirus; species Panulirus ornatus. The sequence goes on from NC_092284.1 coordinate 7,248,201, forward strand.
GAGTCCTTCCATTAAGGTGTTGATAATTCACAACTGAGAGTTTTCAGAGGTTGAATCATTACAATTAGTGACATATGGAATCAATTTGTGAGTCATGGCCAATCCAGATATAAAACTGGGCAAAAAACATTACACACATCTTGTATGTGAGTAGGAATCAACCAATACTTTACTGGATGATGATACAATCCTGTTTCCAGAAAGATCCAGGAATCTTACTTCTTATTGCGGACATATTTCTAACAAATAGCCACTAATATGAAACTGCTCAGAAAGAAGTTTCTGTAGAGGACATCTTGGAATATGGATTGCCATCAATTTTGAAATACCACACGGCTTTACATATTCTAAAAGGGCATCAACCGGACTATACAAAGCTGTATATAAAGTACCAGCCCTCTGGAGATTCTAATTATGTTTAGTAAACACTTCATTTCTATAACCTTTGATAGAGATAATTGCTGCACCAAATACCTATTTGAGGGAGATGACAACAACTCTTACCTGGCTTCTTCTGCCTCATTAGTAAACATCCAAATCATTTGACTGGAGCACAATCAATTCATGATTCACTGCATATACATACATATGCAAATGGGAAATACAAATAAATTCATACCTATATTTTTTTTTTTTTTTTTTTTTTTTTTCCCAAAAGAAGGAACAGAGAAGAGGCCCAGGTGAGGATATTCCCTCAAAGGCCCAGTCCTCTGTTCTTAACGCTACCTCGCTAACGCGGGAAATGGTAAATAGTTTGAAAAAAAAAAAAAAAAATTATGATAGACAAACAGCGACATGCTCTCAACAGGCTGAACTAGATCATATGAAACTGTCAGGGGAAACTATGGAAAGGACTGTGGGATTTGACTGAAGACAGTGGGATGTGGTTTTGGTGCATTACATGACAGCTGGAAAGTGGATACAAGCAAATGAGGCCATCTATTCATCTGTTACTGGTGCTACATCATTAAATCATGAATAAGTTCTTTATCAGAAGCAGGGAAGTGATGGAATCCTCCGGAAGGAAAAATTCCTCAAAGAAATTGTGCTCCTTTTATGATGCCCTAATCCAAGATGAAATTTCACTCAAACTATAATCGCATGCAAGGAAGGCATGTAACGACAGGGATAAGTGGAGACTCATTTGCCGTGGCTAGCCCTTGATGGGAGCTCCCAGGGGGAACAGGCATCAGAGATATAGATATTTAGATATAATAAATACCCCAGCAAACCTTCTTGTAAAGTCCTGGTGTTTCTCAAAGACCCACTTTTTTATTCAAGTAAGCAGGGAAATGATGGACAACCTTGGAGTATGAAGTTCTCTGACATGACTGTGCTCACTTTCATCAACATAAAATGGCACAAACTTGCCAAGAGTGACTTTTCAATAAAGCTGTAACCCAGGCTGGCAGAGTCCAGCAACACCTACACAGGCATCCATATATCTATATTTGCTGCTAACCATCGGGAAAAACATCAGATCACAAGCATCACTATGACCAACTACATCATAAAAACACATGTATAGATTTGTAAGAGGGGTATGTAAGACAAAAATAAAGGCATGCTGAAATGGTTTGGACAAAAGATGATGAGTAAGGTAAGAATGACTAAAGAGGGCATACATTTTCAGATGTAGAGAGAAAAATGAAAAGGAGGATCCAAGGAGGAGGAGCATGCTAGGAACAGGGTATGTAAACAGGCTGAACAAGGGCATATGAAGCAGTCAGGGGAAACCATGGAAAGGTCTGAGGGGCCTGATTGTGGATATGGAATTCTGATTTTGGTTTTTTATGCATAACAACTAGACAGTCGAAGTATGAATAAGGTTATCATCTTGTCTATTCCTGGTGCTACCTACCTAATGCGGGAAACGACAATAACAAGCATAAAAAATATATATATATATATACATAGATTATACCCTAATTGAAACATGGAATACTTATCTTGATTAAATGTTTGGACCCTGAGTTTTTAGCTGATTGGGACAAGCTGAAGAGCTAAAAAACATGGGAAATACTTGAATATCTTCCTAAGTTGCTCAACAAACCCATGACCATACACACTCCATGGGTGAATGGCCCCTTCCAAGAGGTATCTGAAAAAAGTCGAAAAAGCCTGAATACATCAGATGTGCTTTGAGATCCTTAGAATTACATAGTGGTCGGGCCTGGTGGCAGGTGGGATGATGCCATCATCACAAGGTGGTGACTGCTGATTGGAGGGAGAGCTTTGAAGCAAGCTTTAGCCACTTGCAGTGTTTAGATGGTTTGCAAAGGGTGAGAGGCATAAAACTCATTAGAAAGTAGGGGGTTTAGAGGCTCCCATTCCCCAAAGATCCATGGATATTCTCTCGCTGCTCATGAGCCAAACCAACCCCGAAGAATAAAGGAAAATATGACTGATATGGGAGTATGGGGATGAAACTTTATAGAAATGGGCTATACAAATGGATGCTAAATGACCAATGCTATGGAAAAAGGTTTGTGTCTAGGGTATTCCTGGTCTGGGAAGTCTGGGTGACTATGCAGTTAGGGATATCCAGCTAAACCCATCTGACAATATAAACATCAATGAATGTCACTGAAAAAGTTCTGTTCCACTTCAAATTTGGGACTGGTTGTTACAAACAAGAAAAGGATCATTAATTTAATGTCCACTTCCTAAAACTGCTGAAGAATGACATTTACTGGTGAATTCCATTTGAGACATGACAGTGCACACATAAAGAAACCTGGACTGCTCTTCAAATTCGTCATTGAATAACATGATCTTCCCCTTCTAAAACCCATCTGATACATACATACTGTACATCCTACTCCAAATGAAGTCAGTAAAAAATACATTTGTTTTCCACTTTACAAGCCAAAAAATATCACCTTTGGGCCATATTTCACACCCTTGACCTGTTGTCCCTGACGATTGGTTGATAAATATCATATTTTCCAAGTATTTAATATCCATTCCTCCTAAGTTCTGCCTGAGAGCAATGAAAAATTCTGAGGTTTTCTACATCATTAAAAATAAGTCTCTTCCCAAATCAAACAATCACCTTATAAACATATACATATGATTTAAGCTAATGGCAAGAAACATTACCTCACACATCCTTATACATGAATTAAGCATTGAATTAATTCACAACTCACTATTACACAACTGCTTACATTCTGGGTTAAATTTCTTATCAATTGATACAGTTAATTACATCTTAAAAAAACAAATGATGTAATAGTTACATCTGTAACTGAAAAAATTGTAAATTATGCACTGATACAAATGTGTCTGATAATTAAGATTAATCATAACTTAGAAAAACTTACAAGTATCAAAATACGTACAAAATCTTTTTATTGTACCAAGAATCAGAAATTCCCTAAATGTGTCAAAATTATCAATGTGTGTCAAATTCATAACTGTGAGTTAAAAATTATAAAATCTGAGAAACCTGTCCATTCCATTCAACATCAATGTGTTATCTATATTTAAAGACTATCACAAGTTGGATCCAAATCTGAGATGCACATAAAAACCTTTTTACCAATAATGAAATCCCTTTACAGCAATTACCTCATCATTTTGTGTGTGTGAGTAATCACTACATGTGTGTGTGTATGCACCAGCACGTGTGACTGTTATGTGTGTCTCACTCTCTCTCTAGGTGTATGTATGCATGTGCATTAGTGTCTGTGCATCTGTCTTTCACTCTCAATCTCTCTCCTCCTCCCAAGTATGTTTAAGTATATGTTGATGTATGCATATGCTTTCAATTTGAACAAAGTACGACGCAATATTTTGAGACCTACACATTTCTTTCCATCTTACTACTTTAATTTTTTCAAATGGTTAAATCATTGCTTAACATATTGAAATTAAGCCTCAAACTGGATCTGGCACATGCAATTATCAATAAATCTAAGATCAAACACTAAACTGATTAAGTACAAACAACAGATTACCAATAATAAAATTTCAAGATCTGGACTAAGTTAAGAATAGTATGGCCCACACACACACAAGAAAAAAAAAAAAAAAAAAAAAAAAAAAAAAAAAAAAAAACTTTGCTTTTATTGTAACACAATGACACAATTCAGTAGCATCTTTACATCAGAACAGAGTATACAGTTACAGTAAAGCTTTCAAATATCAAGATTTTATAACATTTCAATAACAGCTTCTTTTGCCACCTCAGATCCCTCCACCACAGCTTCCTTCATTACCAATCTTTGAAGCTTAAAGCTTGATCCAATTACAGATCTGTGATGCATAATTCAACCCTCAACCTACTGAACTATATGGCCAATTTATGACCCAATGATCAAGTACTTACATTTCATGATTGTCCTCTTGTATTCCTATGCAGAGCCAAAACATATGAACTAGGTATAAAGGCTACAATTAGATATGGTATATCAAGTTTGAGAAAAATTTCAGAACCATCACTGAATCTTAATCATAATTAAATTTCTGTTAAAACACAGAGACTGTATGCTAAAGTACATCTGTCAATATCACCCTTCTTCACAATATATCTGTCATTCTTTATCAAGCTACTCAAGAAATCTGTCACGATTTGAGCTGCACTAAAAGGTCTCTCTATAGAACTCTAAAACATTCACCTTACATTCCACAAACATAAAGCTCTTGTGGCACAGTGCCAGTTACATGATAGGAAGACACAAACTGGGGAAATCATCTGAATGTCATTAAACTCTAGGCATTGTCATTTGAAAATATGCAATGTAAGCTTAAATCAAAATATAGTAAAATAACCTAAAATAAAAATATATTTTACTAATATAATAATCTCACACAATTGGTAATACAGCAGAATACAAATTATGAGCAATAACTTTTTATGGCGAGTTAAATGTATGCGATTGTCTCAAAACCTTGTAATTAACACAAAGATTAATGATGCTTCCATCTACAATGAGTGAGTGACTAATTTGTTGCTTTTGAAAGAATGAGATATGAATTTAAGTATTACGTATGATCATTGTTTCTACACCCTGCTAAGGTTCCCAAGATTTAATACATAATCACAAAAACTGCAATAACATTGCTTGGTCTAACATGGCAGTTAAAAACGAGAGCTGGCACACAGGCAAGAGCTTTGTTTTCTGATGAAGTAACATTTCTGAAGTCAATATCTATGCACCTTACACATGTTACCAATCATACAATCATTGTTTTCTTAGTCACTTTAACATTTATAATCAATGAATAAGTGAACCACATTCAGTTCTAAAATGTGTGTACACAAAAGCATTGGAATAAATGTAGTGCTACAAGAACAAAAGGTTGTGCCAAGACAATCAAATTGGTACAATGTGTTTGGGTATATAAACGACCTTGAGTAACTTCATTAAGGCCCTAAATTCATACCAGGAAGGGTGGTACATACACAAATACCTGAAGTGTACACAGGACAGGAATGTAAGAGGCTGGTGGAATAACCAAAGTGTGCTGGTGGGCTTCTCGTATGTAGGCCCAGGTCTTGAAGGCAAGCACTTTGACTTGTGGGCAATGGAGGCGCGGCGAGCCCTTTCCATTATAAAGGCTCACAAAGTATGGTGGATGAATCAATGAGGCCACTGTGAGTGCATGAAGATGAGCCAACCCAGTTTAAGAACTTTAAAAACAAACTTAAAAACACTGCAATGATTTCACTTTTCGCTTCCTACCACACCATCACATTCTTATACCAATATTTCCTAATCATGGATAGCCATTTTTCGAGAGAGAAAAAGACCCATTTCAAACACTATATGAATAACTTATATATATATATGTAGCTCCAGGACCCCCTATCGAAGGGCACCTGCAGCTCCAAGGCGGCATTACACTCAGTAGCAAGGACACAATGGACTCCTTTAAAGCACGAAATCGTTAACGAGACTATGCTCTCTTTCATTAAAGCATGATGATACAGCCAAGCCAAAGATGACACGTTCTTCACAGTGTAGCCTCAAGCAAGCAGTATCCGACAATACTTACACACGTTATTTTTCACACATGTTCGCTATTTCCTGTGTGAATGAGGTAGTGTCCAGAGCAGACGACTGAGCCTTAGACAAAAAACACTCATTTGGCTCGTTCCTCTGTTCCTACTTGTGGAAAGTAATATTGGAGGGAAGGCTTTCCAACCCCACCCCCACATGCAGGCAATGACAGACTCCACCTCCAAGTCATGACACACTGCAAAGGAAAAGTCACTCCTGATAAGGTTATATCTTCATCAAAGGAAGAGGGTAGCACTGCTGAGGACCTTGTCACCCCAAAGAAGCCCATCTTAACCTGCTCCTGCATGGAATACAGTTTACAAGCCAAAGGAGCACCATAAAAAGGAGTCCTGGAGTACAAAATAATAATAATGATATATATCTGTATACTTGGTCATCGTTTCCTGCGTCAGCAAGGTAGCACCAGGAAACAGATGAAGAATAATATGCCTTTACATACAAGTATTACCATATTATTTTCATCATTATCATCATTAATATTATCATTATTCTATGTAGCCCTAAGACCCTTTTTATGGGGTTCCTGTAGCTTTAAAGCTGTGCTCGACAAGGGAGCAGGATAAGGCAGGTAAAGCGTAAAGGTTCACAAAGACCCTGTACTTTTTCATGTGCTAATGATGATACAGCCTTATCAAAGGCAACCTCTCAACTGTCTTGGAACATCTTTACAGTGAGTCAGTTGTTGTTCGCCAATGATACAGCACTAGAGGCTGATTCGAGTGAGAAACTGCAGAAGCTAGTGACTGAGTTTGGAAAAGTGTGAAAGGAGAAAGTTGAGAGTATGTGAATAAGAGCAAAGTTGTTAGGTTCAGCAGGACTGAGGGACATGTTAGATGGGATGCAAGTTTGAATGGAGAAAAATTGGAAGTGAAGTGTTTTAGATATCTGGGAGTGGACTTAGTACAGAATGGAACCATGGAAGAGGAAGTGAGTCATAGGGTGGGGGAGGGGGCTAAGGTACTGGAAGTGATGAAAAATGTGTGGAAAGAGATAATGTTATCTTGGAGAGCAAAAATGAGAGTTTGAAGGAATAGAATTAACAGAAATATATGGTTGCGAGGCATGGGCTATACATAGGGTTGTACATTGGAGGGTGGATGTGTTGGAAATGAAATGTTTGAGGACAACATGTGGTGTGAGGTGGTTTGATCAAGTAAGTAATGAAAGGGTAAGATAGATGTGTGGTAATAAAAAAGAGTGTGGTTGAGAGAACAAAAGAGGGTGTGCTGAAATCATTTGGTCATATGGAAAGACTGTGTAAGGAAAGGTTGAAAAAGAGGATATATGTATCAGAAGTGGAGGGAACAAGGAGAATTGGGAGACCAAACTAGAAATGGAAGGATGGAGAGAAAAAGATTATGAGCAATCAAGGACATGCAAGAGAGTGAAATGAGTGCACGGGACAGAGTGAATTGGAACAATGTCGTATACTGGGGTGGATGTGCTGTTAATGGACTGAACCAGGTTATAAGAAGCATCTGGATGGGATATGCACCAGCACGTGTGACTGTTATGTGTGTCTCACTCTCTCTCTAGGTGTATGTATGCATGTGCATTAGTGTCTGTGCATCTGTCTTTCACTCTCAATCTCTCTCCTCCTCCCAAGTATGTTTAAGTATATGTTGATGTATGCATATGCTTTCAATTTGAACAAAGTACGACGCAATATTTTGAGACCTACACATTTCTTTCCATCTTACTACTTTAATTTTTTCAAATGGTTAAATCATTGCTTAACATATTGAAATTAAGCCTCAAACTGGATCTGGCACATGCAATTATCAATAAATCTAAGATCAAACACTAAACTGATTAAGTACAAACAACAGATTACCAATAATAAAATTTCAAGATCTGGACTAAGTTAAGAATAGTATGGCCCACACACACACAAGAAAAAAAAAAAAAAACTTTGCTTTATTGTAACACAATGACACAATTCAGTAGCATCTTTACATCAGAACAGAGTATACAGTTACAGTAAAGCTTTCAAATATCAAGATTTTATAACATTTCAATAACAGCTTCTTTTGCCACCTCAGATCCCTCCACCACAGCTTCCTTCATTACCAATCTTTGAAGCTTAAAGCTTGACCCAATTACAGATCTGTGATGCATAATTCAACCCTCAACCTACTGAACTATATGGCCAATTTATGACCCAATGATCAAGTACTTACATTTCATGATTGTCCTCTTGTATTCCTATGCAGAGCCAAAACATATGAACTAGGTATAAAGGCTACAATTAGATATGGTATATCAAGTTTGAGAAAAATTTCAGAACCATCACTGAATCTTAATCATAATTAAATTTCTGTTAAAACACAGAGACTGTATGCTAAAGTACATCTGTCAATATCACCCTTCTTCACAATATATCTGTCATTCTTTATCAAGCTACTCAAGAAATCTGTCACGATTTGAGCTGCACTAAAAGGTCTCTCTATAGAACTCTAAAACATTCACCTTACATTCCACAAACATAAAGCTCTTGTGGCACAGTGCCAGTTACATGATAGGAAGACACAAACTGGGAAATCATCTGAATGTCATTAAACTCTAGGCATTGTCATTTGAAAATATGCAATGTAAGCTTAAATCAAAATATAGTAAAATAACCTAAAAATAAAATATATTTTACTAATATAATAATCTCACACAATTGGTAATACAGCAGAATACAAATTATGAGCAATAACTTTTTATGGCGAGTTAAATGTATGCGATTGTCTCAAAACCTTGTAATTAACACAAAGATTAATGATGCTTCCATCTACAATGAGTGAGTGACTCATTTGTTGCTTTTGAAAGAATGAGATATGAATTTAAGTATTACGTATGATCATTGTTTCTACACCCTGCTAAGGTTCCCAAGATTTAATACATAATCACAAAAACTGCAATAACATTGCTTGGTCTAACATGGCAGTTAAAAACGAGAGCTGGCACACAGGCAAGAGCTTTGTTTTTCTGATGAAGTAACATTTCTGAAGTCAATATCTATGCACCTTACACATGTTACCAATCATACAATCATTGTTTTCTTAGTCACTTTAACATTTATAATCAATGAATAAGTGAACCACATTCAGTTCTAAAATGTGTGTACACAAAAGCATTGGAATAAATGTAGTGCTACAAGAACAAAAGGTTGTGCCAAGACAATCAAATTGGTACAATGTGTTTGGGTATATAAACGACCTTGAGTAACTTCATTAAGGCCCTAAATTCATACCAGGAAGGGTGGTACATACACAAATACCTGAAGTGTACACAGGACAGGAATGTAAGAGGCTGGTGGAATAACCAAAGTGTGCTGGTGGGCTTCTCGTATGTAGGCCCAGGTCTTGAAGGCAAGCACTTTGACTTGTGGGCAATGGAGGCGCGGCGAGCCCTTTCCATTATAAAGGCTCACAAAGTATGGTGGATGAATCAATGAGGCCACTGTGAGTGCATGAAGATGAGCCAACCCAGTTTAAGAACTTTAAAAACAAACTTAAAAACACTGCAATGATTTCACTTTTCGCTTCCTACCACACCATCACATTCTTATACCAATATTTCCTAATCATGGATAGCCATTTTTCGAGAGAGAAAAAGACCCATTTCAAACACTATATGAATAACTTATATATATATTGTAGCTCCAGGACCCCTATCGAAGGGCACCTGCAGCTCCAAGGCGGCATTACACTCAGTAGCAAGGACACAATGGACTCCTTTAAAGCACGAAATCGTTAACGAGACTATGCTCTCTTTCATTAAAGCATGATGATACAGCCAAGCCAAAGATGACACGTTCTTCACAGTGTAGCCTCAAGCAAGCAGTATCCGACAATACTTACACACGTTATTTTTCACACATGTTCGCTATTTCCTGTGTGAATGAGGTAGTGTCCAGAGCAGACGACTGAGCCTTAGACAAAAAACACTCATTTGGCTCGTTCCTCTGTTCCTACTTGTGGAAAGTAATATTGGAGGGGAAGGCTTTCCAACCCACCCCCACATGCAGGCAATGACAGACTCCACCTCCAAGTCATGACACACTGCAAAGGAAAGTCACTCCTGATAAGGTTATATCTTCATCAAAGGAAGAGGGTAGCACTGCTGAGGACCTTGTCACCCCAAAGAAGCCCATCTTAACCTGCTCCTGCATGGAATACAGTTTACAAGCCAAAGGAGCACCATAAAAAGGAGTCCTGGAGTACAAAATAATAATAATGATATATATCTGTATACTTGGTCATCGTTTCCTGCGTCCCAGCAAGGTAGCACCAGGAAACAGATGAAGAATAATATGCCTTTACATACAAGTATTACCATATTATTTTCATCATTATCATCATTAATATTATCATTATTCTATGTAGCCCTAAGACCCTTTTTATGGGGTTCCTGTAGCTTTAAAGCTGTGCTCGACAAGGGAGCAGGATAAGGCAGGTAAAGCGTAAAGGTTCACAAAGACCCTGTACTTTTTCATGTGCTAATGATGATACAGCCTTATCAAAGGCAACCTCTCAACTGTCTTGGAACATCTTTACAGTGAGTCACTTGTTGTTCGCTGATGATACAGCGCTGGTGGCTGATTCATGTGAGAAACTGCAGAAGCTGGTGACTGAGTTTGGTAAAGTGTGTGAAAGAAGAAAGCTGAGAGTAAATGTGAATAAGAGCAGGGTTATTAGGTACAGTGGGGTTGACGGTCAAGTCAATTGAGAGGTAAGTTTGAATGGAGAAAAACTGGAGGAAGTAAAGTGTTTTAGATGTCTGGGAGTGGATCTGGCAGTGGATGGAACCATGGAAGCAGAAGTGAATCATAGGGTGGGGGAGGGGGCGAAAGTTCTGGAAGCGTTGAAGAATGTGTGGAAGTTGAGAACATTATCTTGGAAAGCAAAAATGGGTATGTTTGAAGGAATAGTGGTTCCAACAATGTTATATGGTTGGGAGGTGTAGGCTATGGATAGAGTTGTGTGGAGGTGGATGTTTGAGGACAATATGTGGTGTGAGGTGGTTTGATCGAGTAAGTAATGTAAGGGTAAGAGAGATGTGTGGTAATAAAAAGAGTGCGGTTGAGAGAGCAGAAGAGGGTGTTTTGAAATGGTTTGGTCACATGGAGAGAATGAGTGAGGAAAGATTGACCAAGAGGATATATGTGTCAGAGGTGGAAGGAATGAGGAGAAGTGGGAGACCAAATTGGAGGTGGAAAGATGGAGTGAAAAAGATTTTGAGTGATCAGGGCCTGAACAAGCAGGAAGGTGAAAGACGTGCAAGGAATAGAGTGAATTGGAACGATGTGGTATACCGGGGTCGACGTGCTGTCAATGGATTGAACCAGGGCATGTGAAGCATCTGGGGTAAACCATGGAAAGTTCTGTGGGGCCCGGATGTGGAAAGGGAGCTGTGGTTTCGGTGGATTATTACATGACAGCTAGAGACTGAGTGTGAACGAATGTGGCCTTTCTTGTCTTTTCCTAGCACTACCTCGCACACATGAGGGGGGTGAGGGTTGTTATTTCATGCGTGGCGAGGTGGCAATGGAAATGAACAAAGGCAGACAGTATGAATTATGTACATGTGTATATATGTATGTCTGTGTGTGTATATATATGTATACGTTGAGATACATAGGTATGTATATTTGCGTGTGTGGACGTGTATGTATATACATGTGTATGTGGGTGGGTTGGGCCATTCTTTCGTCTGTTTCCTTGTGCTACCTTGCTAACGCGGGAGACAGTGACAAAGCAAAATAATAATAATAATAATATTCATTTTTATATTCTTTATACTTTATCGCCATTTCCCACACTGCGAGGCAGTACCAGGAAACAGGCGAAGAATGGCCCATCCACTCATATACACATATATATAAATAAATGCCCATACACATACATATATATACATAACATATACATATACAGACATATGCATATATACACATGTAAATATTCAAACATGCTTGTCTTCATCCATCCCTGCTGCTACCCCGCCACACAGGAAATAGCATCTCAACTCCCTGCTTCAGTGAGGTAGTACCAGGAAAACAGACAGAAATGGCCACATTCAGTCCACACTCAATCTCTAGCTGTCATGTGTAATGCACCGAAACCACAGCTCCTTACAATAAGTTCATGCCAGGACCAGAAAAAGTACAGCCTCATTCACTTGCATTCACTTTCTACCTCTAAATCATAATGCACCTTAACCATAACCCAATTTCTATGATCCAGCCCTCAGACCCTTCCATGGTTTCTCTCAACCACTCCATATGCCCTGGCTCAGTCCAGTGTCAGCACACTGCCCCCTGTATATCATATCACTCCACTTCACTTTATCACATGCACACCTCACACAGTGCCATATCTTCAGGGCCCTATTTTCCAAAGCTTCTTTCACTGTATCCTTTTACCTCCTCACTTTCCCCATTTTTCTTTTTCATTCACCTTCAACATGTATACCCTTTCAATCATCCTCTCCATATTTCCAAACCACTTCAGTATACCCTCTTAGCCTCCTCATACCACCACATCTCTCTCTTACCCATACCTCCTCACACCACACATTGTCTGTAAATGCTTCATTTCCAACATACCCACCTCTTCCATACTTTTTTTTATCAAGGTTCCATGCCTGAAATCTATAAAACACATCAGTACTATTACACCATCAAACATACCCATCTTTGTCCTCACAAACAGTGATCTCATTCCGTAAAATCATCAATTCACCCAGGATCTTAACCCCAATCCAAGGATGAATTTCACTCATTGTCTAGTCCACTTCCAAGTATCTAAAGCACCCCACTTCCTCTACATTCTCTCTATTCAAACTCACAGACCTAGTTAATTTGTCTCCCTCCTCTGCAAAAATTAATAATCTTGCTTTAGTGTACACTGAATGCAAACTTTTTCCCTTCATACACTTTCCCAAGCTTAGACACCAGCTTCAGCAGTTTCTCCCTCGAGTCTGTCATTAGAACAACAACCTCTTACCCTACCCCTTGAACAGAATGAATACCTGCCACTCTCCCCTAAATCCTTGCTTTCACCTCCCTCCCCAGCCCATCCACATACAGATTAGGTAACCATGGTGATATCGAATACCTTCAACACAAACTCACCTTTACCTGGAAGCACTTACCCTCCTCTCTTCCTACTTCTACACTCACCTTACTACATAAAAACTCATCATTGCTTCTAATAGCTTTCCTCCAACATCATATGATTCATAACATCATCCACAAAGCATTTCTGTACTCTTATACACATGCTTTCTCAAGGTCCACAAATGCCAGATACAAGTCTTTCTGTTACACATACAATAAAATGTTGAAATATATGTCTGATAAACCATGATTTCTAACAGGCCAATGTCAACGATCAGTATGTAAAGAGGTACACAAAAACAAAAGGTAAAAATGTAGGTCAATGATTAAAAAAAAAAAAAAGTGCTGAATGGTATGTATCCACTACAACATCTATAATAGAGGATCAATAAAACATGCTTCTTTTTAGGCTAGTCAGTGTTAAAAAAAAAAAAGTACAAAATTTTTACTCCATACATCAATATGGCTTATCTAATGCTGATATTAGCCTGCCTGACAGAAAATGTCATAAATAACAAAATTCCTTCAATCAAATCTTTTCATTGTGGCATCACTAAATAACAGAGCCTTGGAGGAAAAAATCCTCATTTGGCTCTCTCCTCTGCTCCTCCTTTTGGAAAACAATAAAAAGAGAGGGAAAGATTTCCAGCCTGAAGCAAAGTCTATTCTCACCAACTCAATGATAAGAGACTGATGGGACAAAAGACTGTGGTGGATGAACGCTGCTGTGATGTCATGAATATGTAGTAGTATGTTAAACAAGTCTTCAGGGAACATTAGTTATATTTTTTGCATGCATTAAGCATGACCAACATCTTTTACTGTGTGCTTGCCTAGCCTGCTAATGCCATTCATGTGGCTTCAACAGCTCTGTTGGAAAACTATACAGATGAGGGGCAAGTGAGAGATTTGTTTAGAAACCCCTACTTAAGGAACGTTTCTTCAGGATCTTTATCACTTATGAAAGCTTTTTATTTCTTTTATAGCTGACATATTACTGGCTAAAACATGCCCTAATCTTAGTCATCTCAGATTAAAGGAAAATGAAAAAGTATGCAAAACAGAACATGGCACAAATCAATTCTAGCCCCTCCTGTGTCTAGACCCGGCACTTACACACGAACCCCTCTTACATCTGTAGACCCGACTCTTACAACTGAAAAGATTATGGACAAAAATTTACAGCTTATCTGTTTAAAAAATGCAGATTATCATAACTGCCAATCCTTGTAATGATGATTTCTACACAGAAACTGTGGGAAGCAGCAACTTGACCCCTACGAACATACCATGTGTTAAATCCTTGGCAGCTGGGATGCATGCAGAAAGCTTACAGGAGCAGTGGACAAAACAATATCCACAGAATAGAGGGAGAGCAGCAACATCACAGCATATGGAAAGGGATACTTGAAGAAAGCTTAGGAAAAGCAATTCTTAATGCCTTTAATCTAGAGACAAAAAAATCATCGCCCCAGTATAAAAAAAGGGGGTAAACTGTCATAATGAATTAATGCAGTTACATCTGATAAATCAAAACATGACAAAATGACACCATGAGCCTAGTTCCAAAAGCTGTTGAAGAAAAGGCAAAAGAAATAATTTCCTTCAGATTCTGCAAACTGGATTACGCTAATCATGCACAATCACTTACCGTGGCCTTGAAGTGTGTGGCGAACGAGGTGGTCTCGTAACCTGCTGATTTGCATTAGCTTTGCGTGGAGAGTCAGCATATGGGTGATGGTGGTGATGGTGGTGATATGCAGGGTGATGGTGTGGCGGTGGTGCATCGGGCTGGAAGAAGTTTGTCTTGGAAGGGTGACGTGGTAAAGGAGGTGTTGGTTCACAGTCCTGACTCTGGCTCATACCCGGTGGGGGCTGGTTGCCATCCTCAACACACTCTCCTGCCCCGCCTGCACCCACAGCAACTGATGATGAAGCTCCGGCCCCTCCCCCCTCCACCAGCTACAGTCAGGGAGATAATACTCAATTACGACTAAGCCAAAGCTACTTCGGACTACAGCATTATACATATAGATAATGAAAGCAACGTGAAAGAAACCTTCAAAAGAGAGGCAACAAGGCTAAAGGATATTACAAAAAAAAAAAGAACATGGAAAAAATCTTCATTATCACAGCATTAAGGTTACAGGATATAACAAAAAAAAAGCAATGATGCATACATGATGCTTTTTAAAAAACAGCTTCAGTAATTGTTGAAATAACCCTGAGACTGTAAACTGTTTTTAAAATGGCATATTCATAAATAGCTGCTGTACTGAATTCATATGTGAGAAATTTGAAACAAAAAGCCTAGATCAAATATGTAAAGGATGCAAGGCTAATTTGGAACTTTTAATTTCTTTTGAAACCAAGCATATATTAAGAAGCAAGTTAAAAGGTTTACAGAATGACAGTGGCAAATCACTCTTTCCTAATAACTACAACTGAGGAGGGAACCTTTGGAGACCATTGTAAAAACTTTCATTATGAATTTAGGAAAGAATTACATTACTTTTAATCAAATACCAATTAAAACTTGCAGCTGATGCAATAAATCAAGGCATCACACATCAGAAATTCAAGAAGATCCCCAAACAAGATCCTACAGTAGATTGAAAAATATATACTTGCAAAATCTAGATCTCTTACTGAATCATACACTACATCATATTAAAATGTTTCACAGGTTGGATCAGAATTATCTTTTCAAACAAGTACAATTCAATCATGATCAATTATTGGGTCAGAATTAGCTTTTGAAACAAGTACAGTTCAGTCATGATTATCTATATTTCTATAATCTGTTCCTCTTGATTATCTTTCTTTTTTCAAATTAATCAATTAGAAATCCATCTGCAAGTTTACCACTGCTCCATGTCTTCTGTAGGACTTGAGAATTATCCTAGATGGGCCACAAAGTTCTTATATTACTCAAGCAAAGTCCTTATAGTACTCAGGCTTCCATCTGTGAGATCGTTATGCTTTCTAACTTAAGATGCACATATGAAGCAGAAAGCTTACAAAGCACTTCAAGTGGAAATGAGGAATCTGTTTAAGAGTCAGGTCTACATCCTGATTCATCAGTCTCATAGACAATTGGGATCGCCATATTATTGCATTGTACATTAAGTGTACAACTTATTATTTGGGAATGAATCTTAAAGGCACACAAAGAAAATTATGCCAGTAAAACTGACATAAACCAAGGTATTTAAGACAATAATATCCACTGTCACTCATCAGCCATTTGAATCTTTTAAAACAAAAGGATGAACAAGTTCAACTTAGACACACATGCAAAGAGAGTTTGCACAGCAGTCAATCTGATAAACTTATGAGACTTTTGCACCTTTTACAGTAAACATATTTGTTTTCAGTTATACTATTATTTAAAATTTAAGCAGTAATATGCATCAAGTAAAATACCTATTTTCACTGTTAGATGAAAAAATTTGCACATACAAGAGTTATAATGACACAGCATTATCAATGATGCAATTTTGTCTGAGGTAACCATAAAACATATGTGCTTAATGTTTCTTGCCTTAGCGAGGTAATGCCAGGAAAAGAAACATTGGTCTCTTTTGCTCACATCCACACTCTCGATTTCACCTATAATACACTAATACCAGAGTCCACATGGCATCATAAACATACTAAAAAAAAAAATCAGAAAACAGTTCACCATCCCAAGGATTCCACCACAAATGGTGCACTTAGCATTTTTGTCATAAGTCCTCCACACGTGCCATACTGGAAACATACCACAGAAAAATAAAAATTATCATGCCCAAGAGAATTGGGCATCATTTTTCAATCCTAAAAAAAAATAATCCTATACCTATACTATATCAAAGTCCTGTAAAGTATCTTCAAATGCAAACCATACAGTAATTAAAAATTAAGATATATATTAAACAGCAACTTCATATTCATTTCATTTATTACTTATAAGGAAAGAATAAGGAAGAAAAGGTTGACAATGAGGGCATATGGGTATAAAAAGGAGTGAACAAGAAGAGGGAGACCAAAATGGAGATGGAAAGATGGAGTGATGATGATTTTGAGCGTTCAGGGCCTAAAAATGAAGGAGGGTAATAGGCTTGCACAGAAGAGAGCAAACTGGAATGATGTGGTATACTAGGGCAAAGTGATGCCAATGGAGTGAACCAGAGCATGTGAAGCATCTGGGGTAAACAGTGGGAAGGTCTGTGATGCCTGGCTGTGGATAGGGAGCTGTTTTTTCGGTGCAACAGACAACATGAGTCTGACTCTAAAAAAGAAGAAGGAAAAGAGAGAGATCTGGAGGAGATAAGCTGGAATATATTACTATAACTGCATGGAATTTTTAACATGTTCAACAACCTGTGTGACTCTTAATCCCTGCACTGCTCTGCACCACAGACAATAGGAATCAATTAGGGCTGTGCTGTATCTCATATGAAGATCTACAGTTCCTACCCTCATACGAATTCCCAGATGATGTCTATTTCCACTACTTATCCATTGATGTTACTAGCAACCTACCACCACTGCTGGAAAAAATATCATGAATCTCAGTCACCCACAGATTATCAGAGCACACATGCATTACCTTTTTGAAATTCCACAATTACATGCCCAATACTGAAACCATATCTAATGTAAAACAAACCAGTCTACTGTATTAGATATCGTATATCTGAAGGAATCAGTATTATTCTTGCATTCATTCAAGTAAATAAAATTCTGTCTGCATAAAAAATAAGTAGATAATAAATAAAATTCACTTTTACTTATAGCAAAAGTAGCAGCATGGTGCAGTAACATGCCCTACTCATAGCCATCTTGGATGAAGGAGATAAAGAGTATGAGGAAAAAAAGAATGAGGCTAATCACACCAATATAGGTGTTTGTATTACCTCACCTGTTACCAGACTTCCTGGGAATGCATGACCCTCCCCTCTGCACGACCCTTGCTCCTTGCACAGCCTTCCTTCTTCGACACTCACAGCCCGCAATGCTGCCCCCTTCCCAACATCTATCCCCACATGGGCCTCCCCAGACCCCCATCAACCATCAACCTTTCACCTGATCACAACCGGAACAGCATATGTATAAAATATACGCAAAAATTTATATCAAAAACACATACAACATGTAATAAATAAGTAGATGATATATATATATATATATATATATATATTTTTTTATTATCATTATACTTTGTCGCTGTCTCCCGCGTTTGCGAGGTAGCGCAAGGAAACAGACGAAAGAAATGGCCCAACCCCCCCCCCATACACATGTATATACATACGTCCACACACGCAAATATACATACCTACACAGCTTTCCATGGTTTACCCCAGACGCTTCACATGCCTTGCTTCAATCCACTGACAGCACGTCAACCCCGGTATACCACATCGCTCCAATTCACTCTATTCCTTGCCCTCCTTTCACCCTCCTGCATGTTCAGGCCCCGATCACACAAAATCTTTTTCACTCCATCTTTCCACCTCCAATTTGGTCTCCCTCTTCTCCTCGTTCCCTCCACCTCCGACACATATATCCTCTTGGTCAATCTTTCCTCACTCATCCTCTCCATGTGCCCAAACCACTTCAAAACACCCTCTTCTGCTCTCTCAACCACGCTCTTTTTATTTCCACACATCTCTCTTACCCTTACGTTACTCACTCAATCAAACCACCTCACACCACACATTGTCCTCAAACATCTCATTTCCAGCACATCCATCCTCCTGCGCACAACTCTATCCATAGCCCACGCCTCGCAACCATACAACATTGTTGGAACCACTATTCCTTCAAACATACCCATTTTTGCTTTCCGAGATAATGTTCTCGACTTCCACACATTCTTCAAGGCTCCCAGGATTTTCGCCCCCTCCCCCACCCTATGATCCACTTCCGCTTCCATGGTTCCATCCGCTGCCAGATCCACTCCCAGATATCTAAAACACTTTACTTCCTCCAGACACATATATCCTCTTGATCAATCTTTCCTCACTCATTCTCTCCATGTGCCCAAACCATTTTAAAACACCCTCTTCTGCTCTCTCAACCATATATCATTATAAATATCATACTTAATCGCTGTTTCCCGCATCAGCGAGGTAGCACAAGGAAACAGACAAAGAATGGCCCAACCCCTTATATACACACATAAATGCCCATACAAGCACATATGCATACATATACATACACAGACATGTACACATGTACACATTCATACCTGCTGCCTTCTTCTATTCCAATCGCCATCCCACCACACAGGAAACAGCATCCCCCCTCCCCAGCGAGGTAGTGCCAGGAAAAGACAAAAAGGTCACATCCATTCACACTCAGTCTCTAGCTGTCATGTGTAATGCACCAAAACCATGGCTCTCTTTCCACATCCAGGCCCCACAGACCTTTCCATGGTTTAACCCAGACATTTCACATGCCATGGTTCCGTGAAATCATACCTGGAAAAAAGCAATAATGTGTGCAATGTGCTATGTAAAAGCAGAATAAAATCACACCCAGAAAAAACATAATAATATTATAATTAAATAGAGAAGGAGCATCCACACTGCCTCCAAGGGTTCTCCCATGTCCACCAACAGCCTCCCATACCAATATGGAGAATAGAATATTAGTTTTTGGGTACTTTCTTGCACAATACACAATACATATACATTCTGTACAGATTTTTTTTTCCTCCCTGAAGAAGTGTCATTTCAGATGAACTGCAGTTCAACCCTACAAACATCAACAGACAAAAAATTTCCTGCCTAAATTTAAATCTTGCACACATAGTAGGCTCTGTTGGCTGGTCACAGATGGTAAACCTAACAAAAGATGGGTCACTGAAGCTGCCTGGAGGCCTCATTACCCTGCTAGTAATTATAGTGGGCAATTATGTGCCCTTCCTAGGGGCCTGCCAAGTCTACAACACCCAACACCACATACAGCACCTGTTACCCTCACTTAGGATTGGCCAATTCAGTAAATCATGTAATATTCCTAGATTAAAACTGCTCAGCTTTTAATTCTCAACAAAAATGATCTTGACAGTTTTCTATATCTATCCACATAAATAAAAGTTCATGTAACTTGTGTACACAAGACTGACAACTCTAGCATATCCTGTGCAAGTTGGGAGAGGCCAAAAAATCAACTGTATAAGTATAACAAAGGGGTCAACAGTTAATGCAAATTTTTGGAACAATTCATCACTACTAATATCAACAAACATGATATAATGAGTCTCCTCTGTAATATAGGCAAAACAACAAGGTATATTGGTGATTGACTTACTTCATGGTAATTAACTAACTAACCCTAGGACCATTTTCCAAAAGCTAGCAAAGCCCAGGACTGCATGTCTTCCAGTTGGAGGGAAATACGGACTTCTTTTATAGTGATTAGTTCTTTAACAAGACTGTACTCCTAATGATGAAGCCCCACTCAAGCTGAACTTTCACCCATGTTGCAGCCTCATGCTGGTGGAATCCAGTAACACTGCCCCATGATGAGGTCTACATATACAGGGACATGAGCCACAGACATACGGCATCAACTGCATACAGCAAATTTCATTTTCTAAAAAATATGTCCAACAAGCTATCTACATATCCAATTCAATATGTCCCAAATGTTTATGTTTTACCATCTTTCTATTCTATTCAATACATCTACCATGTCTATGTTTTACACAAAATGTATGAAGATCCTATACCTATTTTGTATTAAAGTATGCCACATGAAATATAGCCAATAAACTCACTAATTTTTGGTCCTATGTCTGATCTTCCTCCTGCACATACTTTCAAATCACACACTGTCAGTCTACAGTTGTCTATCACTTTGGCATATCCAAAGCCCGTTCATCAAGTATTCAACTCCTTACTTCAAATTAACTTCCCTGCAAAATACCTCTGCCTGATCCCTGACTCCGTGAGAAGGATGGTAAAACCCTGACCCTTGAGTTAAAAGATCATACAGTTGTTCTAACGGTTGTAACACGGTGCTCAAGAGCTTGAGGGACAAACAAACTGTGCTATGCTATATCAAGCAATACTCGTTTGGTACCTCTGGTACTTGGCTGAAGAGTTGGTTAGACTCGCTCTCTTTGGCTCTTTCTTGGATGATGGGGTGAAGGCACCTCAGTACGGTGACACCAATGATGAAGCAGCCAGTGAAGTCAAGCAGTCTTAATAAGAGACTGTAGGGCAAAGTATTCTAACCAAGTTTTGCCATCAAGGCCCTGTCTACCCCACAAACCAGGATCATCTCTGATACCCTTTGATAACAGAGAATGTACAAGAAATGGGGCCCCATGAGTGTAAAAGTCTCCCCAGACAACACAAATAGAAAGAAATGGCTGAGCTGTGGTCTGGTAGGAGTGGTACACCAATCCTGTGCACCAGGAGATTAAGGAAAGTGAATAAAAAATGAAGGTTGTGAGTGACAGTACTGAGCAAGGAGTTACTGATTACGGAGTACAACACCACAACCACAGATCAACCAGAAGTCCATGCTAGCACTTCTGATATATAGAACCTCAGAATTCAGGCCTAAACACAAAGAACTGAAGTGTCATGTACTCTGTCATTTGTCAAGGATAGTAAAAAAAAAAAAAAAAAAAAAAAAAATGGTTTGGACACTGAGAAAATGAGTGAGAAGTTGACAAAGAGGATATATATGCCAGGAGTGGAGGAGGTCAAGGAGAAAGAGGGGGCGGGGGGGAGGAACCAAAGTAGAAATGGAAGGACATGGTGAAAAAGAGTTCGAGTGCTTGGGGCCAGAACATGCAGAAGGGTGAAAAGTAAAAATCTTCAAGCCTCACTCCATCCCTGTAAGGCATGTTAATTTCAT
Organism: Panulirus ornatus; assembly: GCF_036320965.1. Taxonomy (NCBI): domain Eukaryota; kingdom Metazoa; phylum Arthropoda; class Malacostraca; order Decapoda; family Palinuridae; genus Panulirus; species Panulirus ornatus. Next base: position 7,270,197 of record NC_092284.1, read on the forward strand.
ATACTCCCCATATGTGAAAAAAAGGGAACACCACACAGTGCTGGCTGCTATCCTCAGAGCAAACACCATCTGATGACCGAAGCCTTTTAAGAATTAATCACAGATATGATAGTCCTTTTTAGGGTTAATCACTGATAAGATTGAATAATAACAGAATCCTAATAACATTACACTAACATACATTTCAAAAATATCAATTAGTCTAAAAGTATTGAAAAACAGTAAAAGCCTATTAAATATATCTTCTTTCCTGCATTACAGATTCAATGAAATGAATCTCATAAAGTCTCTGCAACAAGCAAATTTTCAGAGAATATTTGCAGAGCTGGGATGCCTAGTCCCAACGCCACTGGCTAGCAGAATGTTGAACTTACTATCCTGCTTCACTATCAATTACATGAGGATGTCTTTGATTTTCATGCATGTTTGCCTTAACAATATATAATACATTTCAGACTGCAAGTTTATCAAACTAAAGGAAAAGTTAAAATACAGGTTGTACAAAGTGTCTGGGTAGACCTGTACTTTCTGGAGCTTTTAAGAGACTAGAATAAACAAACATACAAAGTACTTCTTAATAATACATCCTTGCAAGAAAGAATATCAAATTACAAATATTTCAACTAAAATATCATCCAATAAAATATAAGCCAAAAAATAATATATATATAGCAACAACTACATGGATATACAATGTAAAATCTAGCATCTAGATATCTAAAGTTTAATGACGCTTCGACCCATGACAGGATTCCAAATCTCGAGGCTTCATAGTAAAATAGTGATAGTTGTGGCTACATGAGGGTCCATGCTGGATTGCGGGGCAGGGGCTTGGGAGTGGTCGTAACACCTGTGAGAGTCAACATGTCACCACTAGCAGCAAAATCTCAACTCACTCATGGCCTTGTCACCACTATTAGTTAAGATTTCACTTCCAGATAGGTTTCATCACAAACTTTAACACTATCAAATAGATGAAAATTTCCACACTCATTTACAGGCATGTATACATTAAAATGAAAAACATTTAGGTCTACTGTTCATCTGATAAACATATTCAAAATTTCATAATTCAAAAAACTATACAAAACTTGTCACACGAGAGAGAGAGAGAGAGAGAGAGAGAGAGAGAGAGAGAGAGAGAGAGAGAGAGAGAGAGAGAGAGAGAGAGAGAGAGAGAGAGAGAGAGAGACCTTCCTACAATAACCAAAATCAAGATTTCAACTGAGGCAAGGCTAGCATGCAGTTTTCAACATGCATCTTGCTTGTTTCTCAATACTTTGTTTCTTACTGATACACACTTTGCAATGTACTTTGTGTCTAGAATTGTTTCAAGGTATCAAAGTACCATTTCTTTTAGTTTTCAAGTCTACAGTACTCACTCATGTATACTTCTACTTTCACTAAATAAAGTATTGAGAACTCTTAACACTTTCCCGAGTATTTTTGCTCGGTACCTTTTTGAAAGTCAGTAAACTTCCTGCTTGATTTTATTAGTCTCTTTAAATTCTTAAGATTTTTAATCCTAAGATCTTTTCCTTGCTCCCTGCTATGTCAGTTTGCTGCCAGGCATAAACTACACTACCATCTACCTGACTCTTTTCTTCTAGGCTGTGTAAATTAAGTGCCTTCAATCTTTCATGATATCTATTTTATTCCTTCAATCAATTTCACTTGCAGATTGTTTCTGAATTATCTCCAGCTCATTTTTAACAACCTGCCTAGTTAGTAATCACAAATATAAATGGATTTGATTTTCCTTCTAAAATATACAAAGAGCATTTTCGACATCATTATCTATCTCTCAAATTCAAAGTTCCCATTAGCATACAGCTAATGTTTTTCCTACATGGCCCTCGTAAGATGCGATCATTGTAATGTTAACAGTTCCTTGACATACAAGTTCAAATTCTTAATTAATGAATCCCATCAAGTTTTCTTCAGCTCATATAAATACAAATATGTATGTAGGTGTTCATTGTTTCCTGTGTTTGTGAAGCAGTGCCAGAAACAGATAAAGCTGTGGCTACAATTACTCTCATTCATTCGCAAGTTGTCTAGCGCACTGCATCGAAACCACAGACCCCTATCAACAAGCAGGCCCAACAATCATTCTGTGGCTTCCAACGACCACTCCATATGTGCTGGCTCATTCCATTGACAGCAAGTCACCCCTTTTAAACATATCACTTCAATTCACTCTATCCCATGCATGCCTTACACTTTCTAGTTTGCTTAGGCCCTGAGCACTTAAAGGCTTTTCCATTCCAACCTTTAATTTCCATTTCAGTCATCTTTCTGTCCCCTCCACTATTGAGTCACAGATTCTTTGTTGACACTCCTTAGATATTCTCTCTAACTCTAAATCTCTAAACCATTACAGCACACCCTTTTTAGCACTCTCAACCATGTTCTTCTCATGACTAAATTTCTTTCTTACCCAGTCATTTCTTAATCTGTATCTTGTTGGAACATTAAAGGGTTAAATTTCAACAGTCGTTTCTTCTTTATATTCATATATAACATCCAATTTTCTTGAACTTCCTCTCTTTCTTCCTCTGATCCTATCATTTGACCAATTCTAGTGTCATCTGCAAAGCATATAACCGCACTCTCTTACTTACCTGTTATATTTGATATCATCACTATAGATAGTTTGGGGGGATAATGCTGTTCTCCGTGAAACATGTGATAAGACACCTTTCATCTAGCATGGTTCCATTAACCCTATTCTGAATTTTTTGTTGCAATATCCTGGAGCCATCTTTCTATTTTACTTTTAATCTTTCATTTCTTATTGAAAAATTATTTATATAATGAAATACCTAAGCAAAGTCAAGTTTAGTATGTCTTTCTACTGTACTAGTACTCGAGTCTGTGTGACTTTATGAAGAACAAATTCATGCTAGCCTTAATTTAGAGACCAGTAGGTGTTATCAATCGAGTGCTCTTATTTACATGACCTTAAAATCAATTTTGCAAGCTTTCTTTCCAAGTAATGCTAGGCTTACTGGTTCGTACTGCTTTCGTATTAGTTTAGATCCTCCTCTGTGTACTGACATTATTTATGCCATCTCATGAATATCAGCTATGTTGTTTTGATCTTGGCCATGTTAATAGAAGAAAGAGTGAAAATCTACTAGAGGATATAGATAAGGTAAAAGTATTATCTGGAAAAATACATTATGTAAATAGTCAATAATTGGGATGAGAGGAAGAGAGGGGCCTGGTTGTAACTGTAAATATTACATATGAAAGAAAAGTATACCATTCAAGTATATCATGCAGCCATTTTTTAATACTGCATCGATACACATGATGTTTATTTGCCTCAATCAAAATATAAAATCAGGTAACATAATTTATCAGGAAATACAATACTGCTATCTTCTTTTCACGAGAATATGAAGATAACTACTGTTTGTTCCACCATCAATTCCAGGGGTGCCTGATAAAATGCCAACTACTGGCATTTTTTACTGTTGTGCAATAGTCTAAGTATCATTAACACTATATATACTGCCTTTCACCGAGAGATGATGATAAGAGCCTTGGCAAAGGTGACTTTGCCGAGTCCAACAACAACAGTTTCATTTATCTTATAATCACTCAACAAATAAAGATATACAAAGTACTTATGTTCTACATATCATTTACTATTCTAGTTAACAAAATCAAAATGTAATAAAAGCACTTCACAATGAATAAATTAGTTCAGAAATTTATGGATGTAAATCTTGAAAAAAAATCATCTTTTAATTCCAGAATAAGATCTACATCAATATTTTCAAAAAGAGCCAATTATGATAAAAAAAAATTCAGTAATGGATACCTGCTTCTTTGTCTTAAAAACACGTACCCAACTGGTCATACTAAATCAATTTTGTGCTTCACATCTGAACCAACAATAAAGATGTCTAAGTGGTATAATAACTTCTATAGCTACTCCGTTTTAGGTATCAAATGATACTGAGAGCATCAGAGAATGCAGTACTAAAATACTTACTACAGAGCTTTACAACTAATGCCTTCTGTTCTGTAAAGCAGGTCAGTGGCTGAGCTAAAAGAAAAGCATGCTTAAATACGTACTACCCAAGTATACATATTACCCAAGTAATGTTTAACATTTCTATATCTTGTTTTCTCTTGCAAGAGAAGTGCATGACCATACTTCATCACGAGAAGGCATTCCATTAAACAGCTCTTATACATTCTGCAGCATGAACACCATCACATCATTTTGAATTAATATTTGTCTAATTTGCATATCTTTTGAAAAAGCATCAAAATGTAAAGGACCAGATTTCCATTAGGTAATGTTACACTATCCTCTACCTTGCTGTCTTTTGATTCTGGCTGGAGATGAAAGTCACAAAGCACATACAGACAACACTTACAGATGCAATAAGATGAACACCTTCCCTTCAGTAAATTTCATTGGCAGAAAAAAAAGTTATGACCTTAAGTCTACACTTAGACCATCCTCATTAAAATCTGAGGAAAACCTAAATCATATGCTTAATCAATAATCAAAAGTACAATTCAGGTGTTACACTTTCATTTATACTGAGGTTAAGAGGTGACAATGTGATTTCAAAGCTTACATGAAACTAAAACTATTAATTCCATCAGTATATAAATGTTGACATGCTTTTCTGCTGTCTTACCATTTTTGCAGGCTGACACACGTGCGCACATACACACACACGCAAAAAGAAGTCCTGAGTCTTGAAATAACTGAATGACTGACAAGCAACAGTATAATATCTCGCAACTTTTTTTGGTCATGGATAATAACAATTAACTAAAACCTGCCTTGCCTAAGATTGAAACCATCTCATGAACTTTCACACTATTTTGAGCTTGAAAAGAAAAATTTGTTTTGAAATTCAAAAAAGAAAGAAAATACTCTCTCTCTAAGACGGTGTCCTGTGCGCATCAATATTCTCTCTTGGTTCATTGGAGTTAGCCCTCTGTCTGTCTAATGTCTAAAGGGGAACACCACCTTTATCTGTTGCAATCCAGTAGCCAATCACCAATTACAGGCCAATCCTTGGCCAATCTGAGACTACCATGATGTCATTAACACACTCGTTCTCAGCCACAGAAAACTTACTTTCCACAGAGATTAACCCAGAAGCAGTCATAGTTGGAAAAGAGAAAATGTTTTTCAAAAAAGAAAAGGGTCAAAGAGATTAGTACAAAAAAAAATGCTCATGGAACACTACCACCCAGGAAAAAAAAAAATTTTCATTTCAAAACCTACATTTCACTCCTCTGTGGTCTATCCCATAAACATGAGAGCATACACATATGGAGGAAGGTTAAGAAGAAAAAAGTTTCACATAAAGAATTAACCTAATGGCATGTGGGTACCGTACCTTCAAAGGTGAACTGAGACACAGTGGAATCTTGTCCTTTTTTTAAAGGATAAAACCTAAGAGTCCTACATAATAGAGATATGGCACCATCTCACGAAGACTGCACGCAATGTTTTTTCTAAAGAGCATGAGTATGGGGCAGAAAAAAGTTCAAATGCCTCACTTCCCGTCTTGTAGCATAAAGCCAAAGTTAAGTCAATATGACAAATTCTTATTGCATGTAGATATGTCTCTCACCAAAAGGAGGTCGGGATTCCAGGTAACATAAATAACCTTTATTAACAAAAAATGAAAGAAAATGATACTATTCCACTATTCCAAGGGCAAAAAAGGCCAGTGTGGTAGCAGGATGTCTTGACCGAGAACAATCCTAAGAGAAAGTGACTTTTGTGAGTAGAGAACCAGTGGGTTAATGACATCATCTCCCCGGTGGTCTTTGACTGGTCAAAGGTAGGCTTGGAATGGATGATGGATGGAGAAGACCAGTGTTCCCTACCACACAGAGAGAGGGTTCATAGGGCATAACTCTGATATTCCTAAAGAAAACATTTCATGCCTGCATGATAAACCACAGTGGATAGGAATTACAGTAAATGGCTAAATATACAAAAATTTCTACTGGTAATGACAAAGTTAGAACAAATATGGTTTGATAACACTATCATAACTATGCTCCCAATCTTAACAGATGGATCGGGAACACAACTTCTCAAGTCACTCATTTACACCCCAAACCTATATCTGACAACAGAGGTTGGATAAATGACTGCACCTAAGTCATCAGAATCAAAGTGTAACTCAACTTAAGGAAGCATGCTGAACACATCTAATCAATATCCAAGCATCCACCTATGCAGTAAATACAAGCAATAGTTAACTAACATAAAATACTAAAAATCAAGTTTAGAAATAATGTTGGTTCATCTTCTTTATATAAGAAGATGCAAACTTCTAACTTGTTACCAACAGCAGATTTTGAGAAAAATTACTGAAAGAATTAACACCATGCATGCAATCTGTAATAAAAGATATCAAGTGCTTTACATGCAAAAGGGCAAACAAATATCACTACCATGTACTAAAATTACACCCATTTCTGGAAATGAAGGAGAAAAGTGGAGGAACAAGGATGTATGGTATGGATAAAACCAAAACAAGAAAAGAAACACAGCATAACACCTGGTACAGGTGTTATAAATAACTCGCTGAAGACGGTGGGGGGGTGACAAGTATGCATAATGAATACATACTGTACACATATCCATTTATGCTAAGTGCCTGGAAAAACTCATTGATGTTCTCTTCGCAGATCAATGATCTAACCTGAAACTCCCTGTTCACGTAAAATGGCACTGGCATAGTAGTTTGGCTTTCCAACTCGAAGAGATACTTTCAGAGTTACAGATATGTTGCAGCAGCATGCTAGCTACGAGACACTTTCAGTTACTGATATGTCATAGTAGCATGCTATCACTAGCTATGAAAAAACCAGGGCTGCTTTCTGTATCACACTGGTTGATATTCATTTCTGTCAAGAAAATGGGGGCATGTAAGGACAGGGATAACTGGAGACTCTTTTGCTATCGCCAGCCCAAGATGGGGGTTCCTTGAGGAAACAGGTGTGTGAGATACATAGATAGAAAATGGACATCAAAATGAGGTAAACTAGTGTGTGTATAAAGTGGCAGCTCAGCTTTAGATTTCAAATTTTGGGGGAAGAAAACAAAAAAGATTTCACAAAACAATGCATCCTTGTGACTCAGCACTGCAATGGAGTAACATGACTGCCCATGCTAAGGTATAACATGAATAGCTTACCATGTGTTATCAAAATTCACTTTGACTACAAAAACCTTATGAGTGAAATGGACTCCGAGAGACAAAAAAATTGACAAAAATATGGGTAAGTGTTCTGACAAACCTTTAAACTGGAATACAAACAGAAATGTATAATACAAATGTTATGCACTAAGGATGGCAATCTCCATCTTCAAGCCAGAGATAAGGTATGAATTTAAGAATATTCATAAACTTTGATCACAATCTATTATGATTTATAAAAGACAGTGAGAAGAAAATGAAAGTTAAGTACTGTATACGTGGGGGCATTCAAGGATACAGGATTCAGGTAAACTCTCACTCCTGAGCTAAGTAAGAATGAAATGAGTAACGTTGCAAAATTTGATGGGCCAACTTGATTTAGTGATGGTAATCATTAGAATTTACAGTTCATGCCATACATTTGGAGGGTCACACAGGAAAGCAAGGTGGCTCTGTCTATGATCCTGAGCTGAAAACTGACATAATTGACAATGTCACAAAACTGGATAAAAATTTCTGATTTACCAAAGCCAAGTTTAGTGCATTTATGCCATATGGATATATACATTCACCATAAATGAGCAGAAGTTGGGTGAAAAGAATTATCATCAAAAATCACAAGCTCAGTTTAAGAACAAGTTCCTCTTTTTTTCACTGAAGATAAACAAACTGAGAAATCTAACCAAAGACTAAAAAAGTCACTATCCTTCCCCAAAACTTGGGTACAGAAACTTCACAAAAGCATGTACAAACAAATGACATAAGTAATATCATAATCATTTCAAATCAGTCCCCTAGCTAAAGGTCTGGAATCTAAATTCATTATGGTCTAATTAGTAATCTGCCTCCATCTTTGACCCTGAGTTGGGAATTACAAAAATATGCAATCCTAAACCATATGTACACAAATTGCATCATCGTTTAGCAAAACCAGTTAATGAACTCCCACTGAAGTCTGGGATAGGAGAATGGATAGAAATGAGACATGTATATCAGCTTCACTTCTAAACTATGACAACGAAAACTAAAATCGGTGATCTTATCAAGGTTAACAAAAACCTAACAAGACTTAACAAAGCTAATAACTGGGCATAACGGTTTATACAATTTTTTTATATCTTATTTTATTTTGCTTTGTCGCTGTCTCCCGCGTTAGCGAGGTAGCGCAAGGAAACAGACGAAAGAATGGCCCAACCCACCCACATACACATGTATATACATACGTCCACACACGCAAAAATACATACCTATACATCTCAATGTACACATATATATATACACACACAGACATATACATATATACACATGTACATAATTCATACTGTCTGCCTTTATTTATTCCCATCGCCATCCCGCCACACATGGAATAACAACCCCTTCCCCCCCTCATGTGTGCGAGGCAGCGCTAGGAAAAGACAACAAAGGCCCCATTTGTTCACACTCAGTCTCTAGCTGTCATGTAATAATGCACCGAAACCACAGCTCCCCTTCCACATCCAGGCCCCACAGAACTTTTCATGGTTTACCCCAGATGCTTCACATGCCCTGGTTCAATCCACTGACAGCACGTCGACCTTGGTATATACAATATCTTCATAAAAATCCAAAATGACTGTAAATCGAATCAAAATTTGAGGATGTAAAGTTGGAGAAACCTACACGACTCTTGCGAGGAGGGAGTAAATGTCATGTTTTGTAAGAAACACTTCTTATAGTAAGGGTTAAGCACTGTCAAGGTGACATTAGACTAATAGCTGATTATATGTCTGTCTGGGGCTAATGAAGAGGATGCAGTGGATACCTGTAATGATGCAGTTGTTCCATTTTTGGGAAAACCAATGTTTTATTTGTTTGATATGCCATAAGTTGTTTAAAACTGCCTGTACACTGCTTGAGAGCTGCAACACATTTGTGAAGTCACCTATGCAGGAGAAGCCATAAGCACTGTGGTTTGGGGGTGAAGGAAGACTGTCGCAGGAAAATGAGGAGGAAAGCTGAAAAAAGATCAGTACCCTAGGGAACTCGACTGTGGAGCTCGAGGATTAATAGTATGGCCTTAAATGATGACTCTGGCTTGGCAACCTTAGCTATGAAAATGGCCAACAGTTTGACATCTACATAGATGGTCATGGCTGTGGTTGGTTGAAGCCATCTACAACGCATTCCTGGGTTTCCATGCAGCGTGATAGCGAAATGTTTGGATATGGCCCTGTGTTGGATGGGTGAACCCAAGATGTTTAAGGATGATTCTGTTGTGAATAAATTTTTCAGTAAATCCAGATGCTATTGGAAACGGTAATAGTGGGTGACATTACGATGGAGACTTAAGAGGACCTGTTAGGTTTCATAACAAATATCATGTTGGTGAGTTTCCAGCTCCCTGGGATTTCAATGTGTAGCCAGGTGTGACTGAAGATCCTACTAAACACTTGCAATGCCATGGGGGTGAAATTCTTTACATGCATGTCTACATACACATTCTTGCCCCACTTTGTGCAGGGAATGTATCCCTGGAGTACGCAAGTGCAGTAAATCTGTATAAAGTAAATCTAATAACATATGGTAAAAATAAGGATGGACAAGTATCATATTCCACAGTGCCCCTTTTCACTCCTTTCATAAATGAAAATTTAGCAATAAATGTGGACAAGATTTACATATGGAGCCTTTGCATGGATCACACAAGAGTATAATGAAATGTTTTCCTAATTTTGATCTTCCTTTCCTAATTTTGATCTTCCATCAAAATCACAATTTTTTTCCCATTTTCTCAATCAATGTATTTCTATTCTCACACTTCTAAGTATTTCACAAGCCTTACAGAGCCAGGGCATTTTAAATTTCCTGATATTCTTCTTAACTACGAGTATATTTGACATGATCACTTTATAAACACATCTGTTAAAAGATTTCAAGCTTTGTTCTCATTGTCAACAAAACCGCTGGTTTCTTCAAAGTGGATGCCATGAAGCAATAACATAATCCAAAGTCTATAAAAATCAATTTGTGCTAATCACCAATGAAGGGTTCCCAAGGAAGGCAAAGCTAAAGTCATAACCAGGCAACTTTTCTGCTGCTGGTACTGTCTGAGGTTTAGCATTATCCTCACTGACAAGTCATTCTTCACTATCAAAGGACACATAAATGCAACATTTACACACCAACGATTTACTGATACTTTACATAAAATGTTATGAGGATTCAACCATTAAAAGAAAACAAATAAAAAATATTAATTACTGTACTGCATCCAGTATAAATGATTCTTATCCCTGGGGACAGAGAAGAAAGAATACTTCCCCTCACATGTCCTTGTGTGTTGTATAAGGCAACTAAGAGAGATTAAAGCAGGGGGCGAGAAACCCTTCCCTACTTTTATTTCAAAGTCTTAAAGTGGAACAGGAGAATAATCCATGCAAGGAACGTTCATCCTCTTCAAAGGCTCAAGTTGGGAGTGTCTTAATGTGTATGGATGTAACCTGGATAATTGGATGCTCTGGCTTTAAGTGAGACAAAACTCAAAGGAAAAGGGGGAGACTGGTTTGGATATGGTTTGGGATTAGATGGATGCTTTCTATTTCAACAAATGGGTAAAAGGTAGGAACGAAAACTCAAAGCAAGAGCAAGGAGTTATACTTCTCAGATAGTTTTGAGAACATATTCTTTATATGAATAATGATACATCCAGGCAAGTACACAGTCTTATATTCAAAACTAATGAATGAAGAACTAGTTGCACAGAAAAGTCACAGCCTACATACTCCAACATTCAACCCAACCTGCCACAAATTGGCCAATCACAGAGCACCATTTCTGCTGCTGTTTTATGCCAAGTAAAGCTATTCATTTTGGTGCTATTGTTTCTTTTCATAGCAATACAGGCTGGTTCCAATGCTTTCCTCATCCTCTAATCTATTTTCTGGTGTAGAATCTTCAACTCCCCCACCTGGGAAAGATGCCAATTCATATTAACGAACATAAATTTGGTGTTAGGAGCTGCTAACATAATAGTGCCAAATGCCAACATAAAGCCTCATTTGACCACCATATAGACTGAAAAAAAAGACAACTCCAATACTATGTTTTAGAGAGAAATGTTGTGGAATCCTATTCAAATGGAAGCTCCTATATGAGAAAAGAAAGGGGGGGCACTTCTGGTGTGGCACAGTAAAGACAGAGATAATCTGTGGAAATTATCTGCTTCCTTGACCTCAGGTTGATGGGTCTCAGCTTCTGTCTTGTGTCTTTGCCCATCTGTATAATCTACATCTTTCAAGGGAGCTTCACTTCAAAAAATTACATATCTAACAATCACAACTTCTTATACCTGCACTCCAAAGGAGACCTTTTGAGTTGAGTGCTAAAGGTTCTAAGAGAACATCTTTGAAGATGTTTCATCTTGGGTAAGGCAACATTCTGTTTTAACACTGCTTAACCCACCACAGGACCTTCAGGTCTGGAAGAAAACCTCCGATAATAAGTGGGTGGTCATTCTTCAGAGGATCACGTAAGCATGGGCCCTTGTGACTCTTGAGGTTTTCTCCTTCCAATCACTTCAGAGGAACTTGTAAGTGTGGGTCCTTGTGAACCAGAGGTGCTTATCTTCCCATCAGTTGAGAGGAACTTGTAAGTGTGGGTCCTTGTGAACCAGAGGTGCTTACCTTCCCATCAGTTCAGAGGAACTTGCAAGTGTATCAGTTGAGAGGAACTTGCAAGTGTGGGTCCTTGCCAACCAAGGGTGCTTCCCTTCCCACCAGTTCAGAGGAATTTGCAAGTGTGGCTCCTTGTGAACCAGAGGTGCTTATCTTCCCATCAGTTCAGAGGAACTTGTAAGTGTGAGTTGTTGTGAACCAGGGTGCTTATCTTCCCATCAGTTCAAAGGAACTTGTAAGAGTGGGTCATTGTAACCCATGGATGCGTTCACCTTCCCATCAGTTCAAAGGAACTTGTCAAGCCTATCTCCTTCATATGGAGCATCTGCTTTATCGTGGACATCACAATGTTGGTTCAGTACATTTTGCATCAGGAAAAAAGCTAAATTCCTCTTCTAGACATCATAGTAAAAACTCATTTTAGGCACAGAATCGGTCTTCCAGTGTCAGACAAGTACCTTCACGATGTTTCCAACAAGTGTGCAGACACTGTATCCAGGTCCAAGTCCCTACCTTCAGAAGAAACCTTAGAACTAACAACTTTCAGGATGGCCCTCATGCTAAATGCTCCATATCAGGAAGATGACTTTGCAACCAAACTCATTACTCTCCTTACAGGAGAAAAACTTCCAAGCTTATGATGTAGATGCTCCCTTTGTCAATATGCACCAGTAAAGCAACCCCATTCTCATCTCTTCATCAAAATTATTCTCTTGTTGTTCACTACTTGGATCCTTTATTTTGTTCTTTGGTTCTGTTGGCCACATTTTGGAAGGAAAAACATTGGGTTCTTCCTCTTCATCAATGCCTGAATCCAATCAAAATCCATTCTACTTAAACTCGTTTCTCTCTCCAAGCCACAAACAGTAAAGGAACCTACAAGCTGAATATGCTATTCAATGTATCAGTAAGCCACTAATTACCAATGAAGTTGGAGAGCCATCCGATCATTTCGAAAAACAGACACACTTCCTTGCTTTCTTCTATTCCATAGCCTCGGTAAGGCTACTAAAACCTTAGTCTACAACCTGGAACCCCTAACAGTGGAAATAAAATCAGTTCTCCTACAACCAACAAAGTACTGCATTCCTCCCTTTTTCCGCCAACAACCTAGAGCTCCAGCTCTGTCACCAACTTGTTCCATGAGGAAAGTTCCAGATCTTCATACCATTTCCTTCTTATCCAACTTTCCTGCAGAGGACTTAATCTTTAAATCACTGTTTATCAATGTTCAAAATATAGAGTGAGTGATTCATGCCACGTTTCATAAAAAAACTTCTTCAATATTCATAAAGAGCTAATCATCGGTTTGCTTTGAAATTTTAAATTTTGTGTTCAGGTTCTGTCTTACTATGTGGGCAAATTTAAGAAGTCTAGTCTTTACCAGTAACTTGGCTCTAAATATCATTTCCAACTGGAAGAGGGTTGTTCACTTCAGTCTCTGTCAAGCACGTACTTTGAAAGCTTGAATGGCCTCCACCATCTCCTATTCTGGAGATCATCTTTCTACCTCTGTAATCTCTGTTGGTTAAGCATGTTGCCACATGTATCAAACACCTTATCCTAAATTCGTATGTCCACAAGGTCTGAAAGGTGGCCTCCATTTTAGCCTGTCTCAAGTTGGTATCTGTGTGGCATTTGAGGGGTCTGCCAGGTACCTCTACATTAGGAGGTCTGCCAGGCAACTCTGTATATGGGGGTCTGCCAGGCAACTATATATATATGGGGGTCTACCAGACACCATATCCTAACCCATTACTCACCACTATACTTATCCAGTAAAGGTCAGGAATTCCTCAGGTGTCTCCATTCAGCTACGCTCTCACTTTCCTTACAAACTGCCTGACTCCTAATACGAGGAAAACAACTTCTGAGCTTTGGATATGATATCTCGTCCTACAAAGAAGGTCAGCAAGCAATCTTCCTTTTTCTTCTCATATTTCCTTCCCATCTCAGTATCTGTATATTCCTGTGGTGCTGTTTGTAGGAATACAGAGGACTTCAAATAGCAACACACCACACTCTCTAGGCTGTTCGTAACAGAGGTCAGACACTCAAAGAAAGTGGTTTGGCAAGTTTGCTAAATGCAGATCAAATTTCCTGATGCAACCTTTGAAAGTAATGGTCCAAGCATGGTGATCCTGTCCTTAATGAAAGACTGTGGGATTACCCAGAGTTATCAATGGGATATGGCTTATTATTCCTGAAGCAAGCGGTACTCTCATCTATTTCCATTGCTCACTGGCCTTCTCTGTAAGAAGCTTTTCAGAGGTTCAGAACTCCTTTTTCAAGCTTTGTTGCTTGACTTCTTTTGATACAGGCACATCAGAGAGCAATACAGGCATATAAGAGTGCAGAAGTAATGCTTTACATTGATACAGGCATATAAGAGAGCAGAAGATACAGCCATATCTGACAGCAAAAGTAATGCTTTACATTCACATTCTTAGAGATTAAAATCTGACCCATGATCAGGTAAAGAGATGGAAGGAGTTACTTTCTGCCATGGTGGACATGATGCTATTCTTACTGCCTTGATAAGAACACTGACCGAGGATTATGCGACCTCTGGATACTGTAAAACAAGTTACCAAGAGCTTACCTGTTTCACTCAGAATATATAGAGGTAAACTGTTTCACTCGAATGACTGCTAAAACATAGTGGGAGCACAGTTACTAGGTCTTCATCATTAGAATATACAATGGTGAAATGAATAACTATTTACAGATGATGGTGCATGGGCCAACTGCATGTGAGAATCAGCTACTGAGATACATGAAAGTGACTAAGAAGAAATTTCTACACATACCTGCATGGCGCAAATAATCCCTTAAATATTCTGAACAAATTCTCAAGATTAAACCCAACTGGCTTAGGGGCTCATGCAAATCTTGGAAGCTGTAAACAAAATTACTACCCTTAGACAATAGAGCCATTCATGCTTGCCAACTAGCTGCATTTAAATTCACTTCAGAGTTTTAGAGTAAAGAGATAATTTCTTCACTCTACTTAACAAATATCAAGGTTCAGCTGAAAACTGCATGCATACCTCGTGGAATGGTAGTACCCAGTGAAGTTACATACTTCCACCAAGAAGGCAGTCACATGTTCCTTGGTCATTCTTTTTTCTGCACCATTAGTCAGTTCAATACATCTTTGGTTAACTTCAATGCAAGGTGTTTCAAGAACTACAATGACCTTAATAACATACTCCACAAATAAGCTGTTACTCTGTAAATCAAATGTGTTTAATATTGCAAATTTCTGATATTTTCAATCATGGCTGGAATAATGCAGAGCAGTTTGTGGTTTGCAATATCCAATACGTTTACAAGACAAGACATCTCTACGTGGTACCTCAAGAGTGATCTGCAATTGTACTTAAGCATTTTTCATGTTTTTCCTTAATTCACTCAATTTTTCATTTTCCCCAACATACTTTTCACTATGATTCCAACAATGATCGAGTGGGTCAACAAAACATTGAATACACTACCACAAAATGAAGCATTTACATTTTGCTTCAAAAGTGACTCTGGTCAAATAAATCACATCTGTCACAGTGTGCATTCCAGACCTCAGCCTGTAGTAACACAATGAGTTTTGCTTCAATTCATTACGTTGATCTAAGAGGGATACCATATGAGTCTTTCAACAGGATTGAGAAGCACAGAATAGACAATGCATAAGAAGCACAACTCTAACATGGACCATTAATGCAGCAGTCAGATGAGCAATAATGACACACGATATCATGATGGTACACACACTCTGTTCAACAATCACGTAAAAATAATTAATTCCATAATGCAGAGGCAGCAATTCTGCCTTGATACAGACAGTGGCCATATGCATGGTTAAGAACTGTAACAGTTTACATACAGGAAGTTTGAATCTAAAGGAGCATTAAAGTATGGATAATACAGTAGCAGAAAGAGTGTTGAGGAGGTAGCAGAAACAGGGTCGAGGAGGCAAGGAAGGTATTAAGGGACTGGAAGCCAGGTAGGGGGATCATGGTGTACAACTCACCTGTGGAGCAGCCTGACAGGCCCGGATGGAGTACTGGGGTTGAGCACTAACGAGGGAAGGAAGGCTATACGGTGGTTTGCAGCCACCTGCTGCTGGGGTCAGGGTGAGGCACAGCCATCATCTGCAACATCAGGCAAACAACCGAGCCTTTACACCACTGACTTTATTTTCCACTCATTTTTTTCCCCTGGCCAGTGGGCCCTCTGATAGGTGCTGACAGTGGTGATTTTGACTTTCAAACAGCTTTGTCAAACTAATTTCCACTTGAAGTACCAAGTATTTCAGTTACCAACCATCGACTACATATGAAAAATGAAATAAATAAAAGCAAAATGAAGAGGGGAAGGTACACTTGTTCTGTCTTGTCAAAGGTGACTCATAAGCAATAATCAGTCTAAAAAAACCATCAGAAGATTAAAGCCACTCCAGAGATACTTCTACACCTTACACTACCCAAAAAAAGCTTTAAAAAGAAATTTTAACCAAAAATACATAATACTGAATTTAGCTAACCCAATCACAACCAAGAGAGAATTTTGACTATGTAAATATTTTATAGCTTCTTTTTATATATTATTACAAATGCATCTCCTACTTTTTAAGATGATTACCTCAGCCAAAAAAAGGGGCCTTAATGATCTGATCAATATTCAGCCAGTAATCTGACTGCATGTCACCTTCCTTCCTACCTCCGAAACAAAATACACCATGATCGTCAATTTTTTGTGGGTCTTTGGCTTGAAGTATTACATCACAGCTGGTCAGTGAACAGCCCAGGAGATACCAACAAGCCCATGGCCCAGGATTACAAGGTGGTGAACGGTTGGGATATCTGGAGTAAGTAGTTGGGAAAGGGGAAAGAAGGCATGGATGGGTGGTCAAAACTGTCAGTAGAGTACAAATTACTTACTCATGCATTTAGCTAAGCACCAATTAACTACAAGCTACATATGCTCCGAGAACATGCTGCAGGGTGCATATAATAAATGACCCATCATGCACATCTGGTAACAGAGCATGCAAAGTACTTACATTGTCCTGAGTAATCAAGCCTGCCGTATCCTGTGGGACAAAAACCAGTTTTATGGTCATGCAAACCCACCCACAGCCTGCGCTTAATACAGTTATTCCCATCAAAGAGTACAAAGAAACAGATTCAGTCATACCACGACTATCACATGATACTAATCATCGATCATTAATGTTATTGGCAGTATACAATCAACTTAATTTTAGAAGTTCACTGAAATACTAACATTATCTAAAATCTTAAGGGGCTTTCCTTCCTTTCTGAATTCTAAACATTCATCATCTAATGAACTTTCAATAAGAAATATGTAATAACTCAATTCTCTTTCTAATACACATGAAGATATACAATCATTTGGCAATGAACATGCTTAAACCTTATCCTTGTAACATAACATCTGTCCTTTACGAGTCTGCAATGGTTTTACACTTGAGGTTTAAACTTATATCAGGTACCCATCACTGAAGGTTTAAACTTATATCAGGTACCCACAAGTAAAACTTCTGACCTATTACACTTACCTCCAATGGTGCAATCTTTTACTAATATACTTTTTTCTGTTAAAAACATAAATATATAGTTGTCTATAAAAAGGAAATATGGTTACTCAATCTAAAACATACCAACATATTAATTACTGCACAACATCATGGTATTCACGAACAATCACGCTTATACAGGTAAAGAATCGTAATTTTACAAATGAAGGGCTAAGTCAACCTACACCTACTTCTCTCTAAGACTTTATCTAAACAACATCAAGGTGGTGACATCTGACTAACTAAATGAAACCTAATGTTTCATGCAGTGTTATGCATTTTGTTAACTCCCTTTTAATCTCTGCTTTTTCTGCCTTCCCTGAAGAACAACTTATAAAAAATGTGCAATAATTTGTCCTGCTACAAGACCATTTTTCATTCCTAGCAAACTTCACAAATTGTTACTAGTGATCAAAGGGTACAAACTAAAATAACCTATTTCACCAAATCAAAACTTAGCATAACTGACAGATGGAATTCTGTAATGACACGTATGATGGCACTGCACATGTCAAATTTCTATCAAGGTTTGTTACAAATAATCAGTACATCAGGAGATAATGTTTCATCACAACCAACAACGTGCTGTACAACTGTTCTTAGCATACCGCAAATCTCAATTCGTTAACATCTTAAGTACCAAACAACCACAGAAACTGTTAATCATACACCAGAATCTTAATGAAATAACAACACAGGGTCTTAGTAACTGCTTATCCAGTCTGACTTTAAAATGAACACATTCAATATGAAACTGTGGAAAAACAAATATTCACAATATGACATGTGACAGCAATTCAACCATTTTCAAGTTAATAAAGCTACTATTCAATATGAGACACTGAAAGGATTTTAGGAAATATAAAACAAATAAAACAATCTTTATAAACCCCAATAAATTATCCACAAAACCATCAATACAAGCACAAATCTACAGCACACCCTCCAGCTGCAAAGCAATCTGCGGAAAATCCTGAAAAGATGAATTTGAACAAGATGTGACCATAAACTATCATATCCAGTACTTATGTTACTGACAGGGACAATAACACAGTAACATAACTAATCCTTAATCAAGTTCCAGTTTCACATTTGGGGACAGCTGAAAGAAACTTTCACATTCCTTGAAGATTAGCCATTTGGTTAGCACTAAGTCCTCCATGCAATTGTATGAGTCAATCAATGACTTCATATCAATAATTTCCTAAACAGATTAGATTCTTTTTTCATGCCTAATGGCAGTTTCCTACATCAGAAAGGAAGTGCCAGGAACAGATGAAGAAAGATTATATACACCTACATCCATTCTCTAATTGTGAAGTGTAAAGCATCAAAACCACAGCTCCCTTTCCGCATCCAGGTCCCACAGATCTTTCCATGGTTTAATCCAGATATTTCACATGCCCTGGCTCATTCCACTAAAAGCACATTGATCCCGGTATACCACATCATTCCAATTCACTCTGTCGTATGCATGCCTTTCACCCTCCAGCATGTTCAGGCCCTAAATGCTCAAAATCTTTCTCACTCCATTCCACCTCCAATTTGATCTCCTGTTCTTTGTATTCCCTCCACTTCTGACACATATATCCTTTTTGTCAACCTTTCCATAGATTAAATATTTCTTATTCCTTTCTTTACTCACTCAATGAGTTTTCAGGATTCAGCCCATTATTCAATACTGCTTTTCTGAAGCATTTAAAATACTTTTTCTACACATTGTGTAAGATAGCATTTCATCACAAAAAAGCAATCTAGGATTATGGAACAGGACTAACTTTACCAACATTCATTTTCTTTTATGTAGGAGGGCCAAGTCATGGAAAAATGCACATCAAGGCCGGGCCTCAACTAAATTATAATTGTTTATCTACCAAAAGACTGCTTAGCGACAGGTTATTCCAGAATGTAACCCATTTGTTTAGGTTGGGGGGGGGGGGGGGGGTTTCTCTGTAGTGAGTTTCTATATACTCACAACAGGCACTACACCCTAACAATGAGATGGCTTGGGAAAAAGGCCATTAAAAGGATTGAATTTGTAAGACCTGATATAAATGGGCTACTAGAGGATCTTGGTCTACATAAAGTACATGGACCTGAAGAAATTTCTCTGTATACTCTTAGGGACTGGAAACCTACACCTAATATGCCACCTGAGATGGTCAAAAATTCTGTGGAAGGGGGATTAGTAATAGAGATGTGGTAAAAGCAAATATTTTCTAATGTTAGATATTTTTTTATCATCATTATCATACTTTGTCGCTGTCTACCACGTTAGCAAGGTAGCGCAAGGAAACAGACGAAAGAATGGCCCAACCCACCTACATACACACATATATACATACAAATCCACACATGTACATATACATACCTATACATTTCAACGTATACATATATATATATTTTTTTTTGCTTTGTCGCTGTCTCCCGCATTTGCAAGGTAGCGCAAGGAAACAGACGATAGAAATGGCCCAACCCACCCACATACACAAGTATATACATACACGTCCACACACGCAGATATACATACCCATATATCTCAATGTACACATATATATACACACACAGACACATACATATATACACATGTACACAATTCACACTGTCTGCCTTTATTCATTCCCATCGCCACCTCGCCACACATGGAATAACATCCCCCTCCCCCCTCATGTGTGCGTGGTAGCGCTAGGAAAAGACAACAAAGGCCCCATTCGTTCACACTCAGTCTCTAGCTGTCATGCAATAATGCCCAAAACCACAGCTCCCTTTCCACATCCAGGCCCCACACAACTTTCCATGGTTTACCCCAGACACTTTACATGCCCTGATTCAATCCATTGACAGCATGTCGACCCCGGCATACTACATCGATCCAATTCACTCTATTCCTTGCAAGCCTTTCACCCTCCTGCATGTTCAGGCCCCGATCACTCAAAATCTTTTTCACTCCATCTTTCCACCTCCAATTTGATCTCCTGTTCTTTGTATTCCCTCCACTTCTGACACATATATCCTTTTTGTCAACCTTTCCATAGATTAAATATTTCTTATTCCTTTCTTTACTCACTCAATGAGTTTTCAGGATTCAGCCCATTATTCAATACTGCTTTTCTGAAGCATTTAAAATACTTTTTCTACACATTGTGTAAGATAGCATTTCATCACAAAAAAGCAATCTAGGATTATGGAACAGGACTAACTTTACCAACATTCATTTTCTTTTATGTAGGAGGGCCAAGTCATGGAAAAATGCACATCAAGGCCGGGCCTCAACTAAATTATAATTGTTTATCTACCAAAAGACTGCTTAGCGACAGGTTATTCCAGAATGTAACCCATTTGTTTAGGGGGGGGGGGGTTTCTCTGTAGTGAGTTTCTATGTACTCACAACAGGCACTACACCCTAACAATGAGATGGCTTGGGAAAAAGGCCATTAAAAGGATTGAATTTGTAAGACCTGATATAAATGGGCTACTAGAGGATCTTGGTCTACATAAAGTACATGGACCTGAAGAAATTTCTCTGTATACTCTTAGGGACTGGAAACCTACACCTAATATGCCACCTGAGATGGTCAAAAATTCTGTGGAAGGGGGATTAGTAATAGAGATGTGGTAAAAGCAAATATTTTCTAATGTTAGATATTTTTTTATCATCATTATCATACTTTGTCGCTGTCTCCCGCATTTGCAAGGTAGCGCAAGGAAACAGACGATAGAAATGGCCCAACCCACCCACATACACAAGTATATACATACACGTCCACACACGCAGATATACATACCTATACATTTCAACGTATACATATATATACATACACAAACATATACATACACACACATGTACATATTCATACTTGCTGCCTTCATCCATTCCCATCGCCACCCTACCATACATGAAATGGCACCCCCATCCCCCCGTACGTGCGCGTGGAAAAGACAACAAAGGCCACATTCGTTCACAGTCTCTAGCTGTCATGTGTAATGCACTGAAAGCACAGCTTCCTTTCCACATCCAAGCCCTACAAAACTTTCCATGGTTACCCTAGACACTTCACATAACCTGGTTCAATCTATATGTATATGAGTGGATGGTCCATTTTTCGTCTCATGCAGGAAACAGCAATTACGTATAATATATAAAAATATATATATATGTATCTATCTATGCCCTAGCCTAAGCCAGGTATCCATTTTAATGACCAATCCCTAAGGGTGGATGAACAGCTGGGTTTACTGAGGACCGATTGCCGCAACCAGGATTCAAACCTATGCACTTGACCCTGGGCAGCCCTTGAATGCATCACAGTCAGTTACACTAACTGCTATAACAATGAGGTTCATAAGAGTATCTAATCTTAGGTAAAAAAAAGGTTTAACATGCTAAACTAAGAATAAGCATGTCTACAAAATGCTATAAAAGATAATGTGCAAACAAATGATTCTTTGTACCAGAGAATCATCATGTACTGCATGACAAATCTCCTAGACTCCTATGATGGAGTATGCCCATTCTACATAAAAGAGATGGATGGATAGACTGATTGTTCATAAGCTACCAAAAGAAACTGGACATCCTCCCACACAACTGGTTTGTAAATAAACTGAAATTCAAGCAGGTAGGGGATATAAAAACTTTCAGTGTACAGAAAATCATGAGAGTGGGAGGAAACCAGATGACATGTCAAAGGTGCCCATTATACTTGGGTTCAAGAATCCCAGTAGTGCAATGCCGAGCTGTCTTGGGACCACTGTTATTTCTGATCTATGTATATACATGTGTATGGGGGTGGGTTGGGCCATTTCTTTCGTCTGTTTCCTTGCGCTACCTCGCAAACGCGGGAGACAGCGAAAAAAAAAAAAATGTCTATAATTCACAAAAAGGACTGAAATCATACTTTTATATCTTTGCAGTTGTTGTTAAAGTCTTCAAAGTAGTAGGAAATAACCAGAAATGCATCAGCATACAAGAGTGATCCAAAGAGGAATGACTAAGGGCCCACATGACATACAACAGCAAGAAAGAAGCAGTCCCTACAGAACTCTATCCAATGTGGCACAAAAGAATACTGCTGCTATGACCCCAAACTGCCCCACAACTAGCTGTAATGAGGTCAAATCTGAACCAGTATCCTAACCTGAAGCTACGGTCAATGGAAACATCAGTGTGAGCTTTCTGTACATCCTGACAAGTCAGTAAGGCTTAATTACGAGGCACACAACTGGCTTTTACTTCCTACAGTTTCTGTATGGAGACCAGCCATATGCAGATGGTCTGTGGTAATACCATGTTCTTTTCTTAAACACATCAAAGAAGTTATACAACAACCAAATCTCTTGAAATTATACATCATGTAACAAGCTTAACGATGTGCTGGGATACAGCAAGGTAGTTGAAAGAAATGTTGTATGCCAATTAAGTCAAATGCTGAACAGAATGTGCTTGCCCTTACTTAACAGCAAAATCCCATTACAAATGCCTGTAGGTAAGTAGGAACAACAGAAAAAAGAAAAAAAGAAAAGGATGGTCTAAGTTTAAGACCTAATTTGAAATAAAATCTGTATATAGCATAGCAACATTTCATAAGACAAAAACAAAATTTCTGAAGCTTCAATATTTGCTAAAACAAAGCACAGAGAAGAAAAATGAAGATATCAGGAGAATAAAAACAGAAAAAGAGAACAGCTTTAAGTAAAGAAAGAATGGAAGAGCTTAAGAAAAAAATCAGGAATCTGACATGGATATCATGAAATTATAAAGAAGAGAACAAAGAAAAAATGAATGCTACGCTACCAATACCAAAGAAAAGAATCCAATACAAAATTATTATCATCATATCTAAACACAATATTCAAGGTGAGAGAAAAGTATGAAAATGATTCAAAAAGAATATGTAAGATTCTGTTGGATATATATCAGTAACTGGATATGAATAATATCAGTTTTAGCGTAAAACGCAATGAGTTAATAATGAGTGATTCAACCATTCCACTGCTCTGGGGATCATTCAGTCCATAATGTAGCAACTGCTCTGCATATCGCATGACTTCAGCCTTCATTTAAAATCCCAACTGATGTTTGCTTCCACTTATCAACCAAATAAGACACTAGCAGCCAACTGCCACAGATCCCCAATGAAAATGAAAGGACATCGTATTGGCATGATGTCACATATACAGGTGCACATTACAGCATAAAATGTGCAACACTCTGAGCTATGACTGATGAAGATGGGTTTGTATACATTATAATTTTCTACTGAAGTAAAATACAAAGGGAATATAAGTTTGTAAAAGGCTAAGCTAGAACTGGGACAAAACTAAAATTTCTCTTAGCATTTCTTTAAAAAAGAAAGTCAATAATAATTGTTTTAAATCATCTATAACTATTCCAGGGCTCTGTTCACAAAAAAGGTCCTAGTGTTACCCAAGACCTCCTCTCCAGAGGCTCCAGCAACTGATGGCTGCACTATATCCAGTAGGAGGGAAGTGACAGACCCCTTTGGAGAGATGTTGTCTGATGAGACTGTACTCCCAGTGATACAGCCTAGCCAAAGGTGATCTTTCTTTTACAGCGTACTCTCATGCAGGCAGAGTCAAGTACCATCAACTGCTAGCGAAGAACATGGAAATATTAGTTCTGTTTACGTTAGAGCTTTACACTGGACTTCAGGAATTCCATCGTAAAGTAATGTAAACCTTGTAAATGTGAATGGCAATCAATTCCATGCACCAAAACTATAACTGTGAAGAAATTATACGCATCTCACAATGTATCATAAAAGTGCCCACTCTCTGAAGCACCACGTACAAGATCAAGAAAGCAATGAAAATTTTGTTACTTTTAGAATAGAGAACAGTTTATGTGGAATGTGCAATTATATTTTTGGTGACTTGAAAATTATCAGTTCATTTATTCATCTCAGTAAACTTCTGCCTGTGTACATTATGTCAAATTATAAATAATACACAAGTGCAAAGTGAGTTTAGAGGAAATAATGTGATATCATGCCTAGAATCATACTGTGTACAGTGCTTACATTTCTATACAGTAAAGTGAAGACACACTAGGAAAAAGCCATAATCATCAAACAGTCATGGATGTCCACAGCATCCACACTACCCATCCATCTCCTCCCCATTCACTCAATATCTGATCAGACTGACACAGGGAAACGTATATCACTTTTGGGTTTTGGAGAGGGGGGTAAGTATGCAGTCTGTTGGGGATGAGAGAGCTAAGGAAGTGAGTCAGTTGTTGTTCGCTGATGATACAGCAATGGTGGCTGGTTCATGTGAGAAGCTGCAGAAGCTGGTGACTGAGTTTGGTCAAGTGTGTGAAAGAAGAAAGTTAAGAGTAAATGTGAATAAGAGCAAGGTTATTAGGTACAGTAGGGTTGAGGGTCAAGTCAATTGGGAGGTAAGTTTGAATGGAGATAAACTGGAGGAAGTAAAGTGTTTTAGATATCTGGGAGTGGATCTGGCAGCGGATGGAACCATGGAAGCGGAAGTGAATCATAGGGTGGGGGAGGGGGCGAAAATCCTGGGAGCCTTGAAGAATGTGTGGAAGTCGAGATCATTATCTCAGAAAGCAAAAATGGCTATGTTTGAAGGAATAGGGGTTCCAACATTGTTGTATGGTTGCGAGGCGTGGGCTATGGATAGAGTTGTGCGCAGGAGGGTGGATGTGCTGGAAATGAGATGTTTGAGGACAGTGTGTGGTGTGAGGTGGTTTGATCGAGTAAGTAATGTAAGGGTAAGAGAGATGTGTGGAAATAAAAAGAGTGTGGTTGAGAGAGCGGAAGAGGGTGTTTTGAAATGGTTTGGGCACATGGAGAGAATGAGTGAGGAAAGATTGACCAAGAGGATATATGTGTCAGAGGTGGAGGGAACGAGGAGAAGTTGGAGACCAAATTGAAGGTGGAAAGATGGAGTGAAAAAGATTTTGAGTGATCGGGGCCTGAACATGCAGGAGGGTGAAAGGCTTGCAAGGAATAGAATGAATTGGATCGATGTGGTATACCGGGGTTGACGTGCTGTCAGTGGATTGAATCAGGGCATGTGAAGCGTCTGGGGTAATCCATGGAAAGTTGTGTGGGGACTGGAGGTGGAAAGGGAGCTGTGGTTTCGGGCATTATTGCATGACAGCTAGAGACTGAGTGTGAACGAATGGGGCCTTTATTGTCTTTTCCTAGCGCTACCTCGCACACATGAGGGGGGAGGGGGATGGTATTCCATGTGTGGCGTGGTGGCGATGGGAATAAATAAAGGCAGACAGTGTGAATTGTGTGCATGGGTATATATGTATGTGTCTGTGTGTGTATATATATGTGTACATTGAGATGTATAGGTATGTATATTTGCGTGTGTGGACGTGTATGTATATACATGTGTATGGGGGTGGGTTGGGCCATTTCTTTCGTCTGTTTCCTTGCGCTACCTCGCAAACGCGGGAGACAGCGACAAAGCAAAATAAATAAATATATTATTATTATTATTATTATACTTTGTCGCTGTCTCCCACGTTTGCGAGGTAGCGCAAGGAAACAGACGAAAGAAATGGCCCAACCCCCCCCCATACACATGTATATACATACGTCCACACACGCAAATATACATACCTACACAGCTTTCCATGGTTTACCCCAGACGCCTCACATGCCCTGATTCAATCCACTGACAGCACATCAACCCTGGTATACCACATCGCTCCAATTCACTCTATTCCTTGCCCTCCTTTCACCCTCCTGCATGTTCAGGCCCCGATCACACAAAATCTTTTTCACTCCATCTTTCCACCTCCAATTTGGTCTCCCTCTTCTTGTTCCCTCCACCTCCGACACATATATCCTCTTGGTCAATCTTTCCTCACTCATCCTCTCCATGTGCCCAAACCACTTCCAAACACCCTCTTCTGCTCTCTCAACCACGCTCTTTTTATTTCCACACATCTCTCTTACCCTTACGTTACTCACTCGATCAAACCACCTCACACCACACATTGTCCTCAAACATCTCATTTCCAGCACATCCATCCTCCTGCGCACAACTCTATCCATAGTCCACGCCTCGCAACCATACAACATTGTTGGAACCCCTATTCCTTCAAACATAGCCATTTTTGCTTTCCGAGATAATGTTCTCGACTTCCACACATTCTTCAAGGCCCCCAAGATTTTCGCATCCACTCCCAGATATCTAAAACACTTCACTTCCTCCAGTTTTTCTCCATTCAAACTAACCTCCCAACTGACTTGACCCTCAACCCTACTGTACCTAATAACCTTGCTCTTATTCACATTTACTCTTAACTTTCTTCTTCCACACACTTTTCCAAACTCAGTCACCAGCTTCTGCAGTTTCTCACATGAATCAGCCACCAGCGCTGTATCATCAGCGAACAACAACTGACTCACTTCCCAAGCTCTCTCATCCCCAACAGACTTCATACTTGCCCCTCTTTCCACTGGTATTGCAGTGGAATTTATTAAAAAAAGGGGGTGACTGTATTGTTGACTGGTTGGTAAGGTTATTTAATGTATGTATGACTCATGGTGAGGTGCCTGAGGATTGGCGGAATGCGTGCATAGTGCCATTGTACAAAGGCAAAGGGGATAAGAGTGAGTGCTCAAATTACAGAGGTATAAGTTTGTTAAGTATTCCTGGTAAATTATATGGGAGGGTATTGATTGAGAGGGTGAAGGCATGTACAGAGCATCAGATTGGGGAAGAGCAGTGTGGTTTCAGAAGTGGTAGAGGATGTGTGGATCAGGTGTTTGCTTTGAAGAATGTATGTGAGAAATACTTAGAAAAGCAAATGGATTTGTATGTAGCATTTATGGATCTGGAGAAGGCATATGATAGAGTTGATAGAGATGCTCTGTGGAAGGTATTAAGAATATATGGTGTGGGAGGAAAGTTGTTAGAAGCAGTGAAAAGTTTTTATCGAGGATGTAAGGCATGTGTACGTGTAGGAAGAGAGGAAAGTGATTGGTTCTCAGTGAATGTAGGTTTGCGGCAGGGGTGTGTGATGTCTCCATGGTTGTTTAATTTGTTTATGGATGGGGTTGTTAGGGAGGTGAATGCAAGAGTTTTGGAAAGAGGGGCAAGTATGAAGTCTGTTGTGAATGAGAGAGCTTGGGAAGTGAGTCAGTTGTTGTTCGCTGATGATACAGCGCTGGTGGCTGATTCATGTGAGAAACTGCAGAAGCTGGTGACTGAGTTTGGTCAAGTGTGTGAAAGAAGAAAGTTAAGAGTAAATGTGAATAAGAGCAAGGTTATTAGGTACAGTAGGGTTGAGGGTCAAGTCAATTGGGAGGTAAGTTTGAATGAGGAAAAACTGGAGGAAGTAAAGTGTTTTAGATATCTGGGAGTGGATCTGGCAGCGGATGGAACCATGGAAGCAGAAGTGAATCATAGGGTGGGGGAGAGGGCGAAAATCCTGGAAGCATTGAAGAATGTGTGGAAGTCGAGAACATTATCTCGGAAAGCAAAAATGGGTATGTTTGAAGGAATAGTCGGTTCCAACAATGTTGTATGGTTGCGAGGCGTGGGCTATGGATAGAGTTGTGCGCAGGAGGATGGATGTGCTGGAAATGAGATGTTTGAGGACAATGTGTGGTGTGAGGTGGTTTGATCGAGTAAGTAATGTAAGGGTAAGAGAGATGTGTGGAAATAAAAAGAGCGTGGTTGAGAGAGCAGAAGAGGGTGTTTTGAAATGGTTTGGGCACATGGAGAGAATGAGTGAGGAAAGATTGACCAAGAGGATATATGTGTCGGAGGTGGAGGGAACGAGGAGAAGTGGGAGACCTAATTGGAGGTGGAAAGATGGAGTGAAAAAGATTTTCAGTGATTGGGGCCTGAACATGCAGGAGGGTGAAAGGCGGGCAAGGAATAGAGTGAATTGGATCAATGTGGTATACCGGGATTGACATGCTGTCAGTGGACTGAATCAGGGCATGTGAAGCTTCTGGGGTAAACCATGGAAAGTTGTGTGGGGCCTGGATGTGGAAAGGGAGCTGTGGTTTCGGGCATTATTGCATGACAGCTAGAGACTGAGTGTGAACGAATGGGGCCTTTGTTATCTTTTCCTAGCGCTACCTCGCACACATGAGGGGGGAGGGGGATGGTATTCCATGTGTGGCGAGGTGGCGATGGGAATGAATAAAGGCAGGCAGTGTGAATTGTGTGCATGGGTATATATGTATGTGTCTGTGTGTGTATATATATGTGTACATTGAGATGTATGGGTGTGTGTGGACGTGTGTGTATATATATGTGTATGGGGGTGGGTTGAGCCATTTCTTTCTTCTGTTTCCTGCGCTACCTCGCAAATGCGGGAGACAGCGACAAAGCAAAATAAAATAAATAAATAAAATAATATTTATTTATTTCATCCATGCTGGATTTCATAATTTTGGTGTCGTTCATCAGTTTTTCTACATATCTTCACTCTACATCCAGCCATGTGCTGAATGAACTTCATTGTGTGCCACCAGTGGAGATGACCAAGTAATAAACAAAATAAAAGCTATAATCTTCAAAAATATTTTGTATGCATGCAATAAGTAGAGAGAATACAGAAACAAGGGACAACAGCAATGTGCACTGCTTAAAATGTTTATCTATCATGAATTCAAATAAAATGAAAATAAGCATTGTGCAAAACTTTCAGTACTTTTAAAAATCTTACATATTATTCCTCTGAGGCAAAAAACAAAATGATTAATTTTCGTGACATATCATATAACTTACCAACAGTACCGAAGCATGAATCAAATATCAAATTTTCTTTATCAATGAATTAAAAGATTATATCAAATGACACATGTATGCAGAAAAGAATATTCCGTGGTGACAAAACTAAATGTTGCTTTGTTTCCATTTCATCCAGCTACTCTCCAACAAACATGATGCAACACTTATCCTAAAATTTGCCTTTTTATATTAGTTTGCTGCTTCCCACTTCCACAAGGTTATACCAGGAACAAATGAGAACATCTTCATTTATTAACATGCACTCTCTAGCTGTCACGTTTAATGCACCAAGAGTGGAGCCAAACCCTCCACAGCCAAGCTCCAAAGGCCAATTCCATGGTTTTCTCTGACTACTTCATATGCTGTGTTTCAGCCCACTGACAGCCAGTCTTGCCCATATACATCATCACTCCAATTGGGTCTAACCCATGTATGACTCATCCAACTGAAAGTTCAGGCTCTGGCACCTAACAGCCTCTTTCAATCCATCCTTCCATCCCCTTCTCAGTCTTCCCTTCTCTTTTACTCCCTCCACTTCCATCATATGGATCCATTGTTCCACTTCCATTATACGGATCCTTTGTTCCACTTCCATCATACAGATCCTTTGTTCCACTTCCATCATACGGATCCTTTGCCATTCTTTTACACTCTACCTCTCCAGCAGTATAAACCACTTCAGCATACCCTGGTCAGCTCCCTTAACTGACTTTTCTCACACCATATATTGTCCTCAGTCATTTCATTTCCAAAACATTCACCCCCTCCAGTATTATTTTTCAAATGAGGTAAACAGAATACGCCCAGGAATTATCATGTTTTCCTCTAGTGCCCACTCACAAGCTTCTGATGCTAATCTTCTTACGTGGGAAATAACTAAAATGTACTGAGGAAGAAAAAAATGATAACTAATAACAGTTTCTAAGATTATACGATTAAACTGACCATCCACTAAATTACTTTAAGCAGGACTTTACGAGATGCCACTTAACTCTTTTGGTATGCTACTGATTTTCATTGCCTCCCCTGTGCAATGTTTTTTATAATACTATCATTCTTTCTTTGGATTGGGGAAGAGCAGTGTGGTTTCAGAAGTGGTAGAGGATGTGTGGAACAGGTGTTTGCTTTGAAAAATGTATGTGAGAAATAATTATAAAAACAAATGGATTTGTATGTAGCATTTATGGATCTGGAGAAGGCATATGACAGAGCTGATAGAGATGCTCTGTGGAAGGTATTAAGAATATATGGTGTGGGAAGCAAGTTGTTAGAAGCAGTGAAAAGTTTTTATCAAGAATGTAAGGCACGTATACGAGTAGGAAGAGAGGAAAGTGATTGGTTCCTCAGTGAATGTCGGTTTGCATCAGGGGTGTGTGATGTCTACATGGTTGTTTAATTTGTTTATGGATGGGGTTGTTTGGGAGGTGAATGCAAGAGTTTTGGAGAGAGGAGGCAAGTATGCAGTCTGTTGCAGATGAGAGGGCTTGGGAAGTGAGTCAGTTGTTGTTCGCTGATGATACAGCACTGTTGGCTGATTCGGGTGAGAAACTGCAGAAGCTGGTGACTTGAGTTTGGTAAAGTGTGTGAAAGAAGAAAGCTGAGAGTAATTGTGAATAAGAGCAAAGTAATTAGGTACATCGGGAGGCAAGTTTGAACAGATAAAAACTGGAGGAAGTGAAGCATTTTAGATATCTGGGAGTGGATTTGGCAGCAGATGGAACCATGGAAGCGGAAGTGAGTCACAGGGTGGGGGAGGGGGCAAAAGTTCTAGGAGCACTGAAAAATGTGTGGAAGGCGAGAACATTACCTTGGAAAGCAAAAATGGGTATGTTTGAGGGAATAGTGGTTCCAACAAGGTTATATGGTTGCGAGGTGTGGGCTACAGATAGGGTTGTGCGAAGGAGGGTGGATGTGTTGGAAATGAGATGTTTGAGGACAATATGTGGTGTGAGGTGGTTTGATCAAGCAAGTAAAGAAAGGGCAAGAGAGATGTGTGAAAATAAGAAGAGTGTGGTTGAGAGAACACAATAGGGTGTTTTGAAATGGTTTGGTCACATGGAGAGAATGAGTGAGGAAAGACTGACAAAGAGGATATATGTGTCAAAGGTGGAGGGTATGAGGAGAAGCGGGAGACCAAATTGGAGGTGAAAAGATGGAGTGAAAAAGTTTTTGAGCGATCGGGGCCTGAACATGCAGGAGGGTGAAAGGCGTGCAAGGAATAGAATGAATTGGAACGATGTTGTATACCAGGGTCAATGTGCTGTCAATGGATTGAGCCAGAGCACGTGAAGCGTCTGGGGTAAACCATGGAAAGTTTTGTGGGACCTGGATGTGGAAAGGGAGCTGTGGTTTCGGTGCATCATACATGGCAGCTAGAGAATAAGTGAGAACAAATGTGGCCTTTGATGTCTTTTCCTAGCACTATCTCGCAAGCATGCGGGGGGAGGGGGTTGTCATTTCATGTGTGATGAGGTGGTGACGTATTGAATAAAGGCAGCTAGTTTGAATTATATACATGTGTATATATGTAAATGTCTGTGTATGTATATATATTCAAATGATGAAATGTATAGGTATGTATATGTGCATGTGTGGACATGTAAGTATATACATGTGTATGTGGGTGGGTTGGGCCATTCTTTCATCTGTTTCCTTGCGCTACCTCACTAATGCGGGAGACAGCGGCAAAGTATAATAATACAAAAAAAATCATTCTTTCTTATCATTACAGGAATCCTGTTTTCCACTTTAATCATTAACAAGAATAACAATAAACAGAGCAATCTGATAAATATCTGTGTGATTGACAGTATGAAGGGGTGGGTGGGTGGTAGTTTACAATCCATATTTGGTATCTGCCTGCCACACAGAAGACAATGTTATGAAGTTCATTGCAGCAAATGGTGAGCATAAGGATGAAATACTTTCAAGAAATAAACATAATAACTCTGAGACACCAGGAGAATAATAAGTTTCATTGCAAACTTAATTACATTTCGTGATCTGATCCAGTTTATTACAAGGCTTCCTAAAAGTATATATGTTGACTTTCTGAAGAACTTTCAGTCCCAAGCATTTCAGACCTGGGATACTGAAGCAAATTACTTCATCCTCTCTACTCGAAGTTGCTCGTACATAAATGGTAGCTGGAGTTCAGCATGTTTAATGGTGTCCAAATTGTCTTCCACTTTGTCCACCACCTCGAAAGATAACTGAGCATCAGTCAGTTAGTAATTTACTTATAATTAAAATCATTTCCTTTATTGCACATTCTATTCACTCTACTGTATACATCATTCACTTAATACTTCCCTTGTTTATCTGTGATATTCAATTTTAGTTACTTATTGCTTCACTTATATATCTACTTGAGTCACTTTCCTTTAATTTGCTTTTCAGTAATTTACTAAATCTATTATTCACTCAATATTTCACTTACTTAATCACTCTTTAATGTTAGGTATTAATATCACTCTATATAAACTGTGGTTCTTATTTCTACTTCTTACTGATCCTTTCTACTGGCAGTCGATCCCATGTCTATTTATGTTATACCATGTTACTATATCACTCAAATGTATGTGTTAATTATTTGTTCAGTGATTCTAAAAGGAGTTTTTTCTCTTTTCATATATCTAAGATGACTTATTCATCATACTGTCTCAAAATCATTCCTATTTTTCATCTAATTCACAAGTTTTGAAATCAATGCAATGGCTGGTAAAAAATAAAGCCATTAATAATCGTCACTCAAGGACAAATTACTTCCTGGTGTAATTACACTTGCTTCTTCCTCTTATATTCAATGTTTCACATAAGCATTATTAACTGTGCTTGTAGCATCATCTTCAATATATTCAAACACTTACATCATACTGCTATATGTTTACTTTAGTCTTTGACCTGACTTCTTAAGTTCTGTGCTTGTTCCCTTGAGCAAACACAAGGGGACCTTCATGTGAATCTACTATCCATACAATCCAGCCATAAGTCGAATTTCAGTTGATCTATGGTATAGAGATGTGACACTTAAGGCCTCCTTATATCACAATTACACGAGTTTGTCAGTTACCCTTTGGCTATGAAGTGGAGAGGACATCACAACAGACTGCTAAATGTATATGAAATCCAGCAGTATTTGCTCCTTGGCAAAGTGGAATTTTGCAATCCATATAACAAAGTCTGATGATGAACCAAAAGCATCAAATTATTATATAAATGAGGCAATAAAAGTCATAACACACTGATACCAGGTTTCGTAGAGCTCAGCACTATCAAAACAACATTCTCCCACCAGTTTATATTTCTTAAGGAGTAAACTGAGTCCTATTTTTCTTATTTCTCTGTTGTTTTCTCATTCTTATATGATATTCTGCCATTTCATGACAGAAATACTAGGATATTTAGAGGCCTGCATAAGTGGTTAAATAGATCATACTCATAGTATCACTAAGTCAAGTGATTGCTACATTACTGTATTAAAATTTCTGTATATCTTCTTCCACAGGTTTCCATGCTGAGGGAATTTTTCCTTGAATTCAAGGCTCAGTCATCAGTCCATGATGTTACCCAATTAAGGCAGACACAGTGACCAAGTAAAAGAGAAATAGTTTCTTTCATACTTGTCATCATTTTCTTCCCCTGCACAGCAGTATCAGGAACGAATATCATACTTATGTGCTACCTTATTAAGGCAGGAAAAGGCAATCATATATTCATTATTCATCCCTGGAGTTGGGGAGAAAGCATCTTTTTTTATCATTATTATTATACTTGATTGCCGTTTCCTGCATCAGAGAGGTAGTGCCAGGAAACAGACGAAGAATACTACCCCTAATCTCTGGCATAACAAAGATCGCAAATATGAGAGACAGGATCAAAGGGTCTGGAAAATCTCACCCTCCTGTATTGTTACTTTCAGAAAGAAGGAATTGTGGAAGAAGCCACATAAGGATTTTTTTTCCTCTATGGCTCTGTCATCTATTCCTCATGGTAGTGCTAACTGGCCAAAGACTGAAACAGGGAACAGGTACAAAAGAAAGGATGAAAGGATTTTTGTCATATGCAAAATTATCACCATCCACTCAAGTGCACAGCTATTTTTTGGAAAAGAAAAGTCTGTGTAAAATCTGAGACTTTAGAACATAACTCCCAAATCCCCATTGACATTATTATTGCTGTACTTCTGAGCATGCTATTTCAAAAGATGCAGCATTTTCCAAGTGTTGCTAAAGTGCTATGCAGGGACTCTGTGTTGCTATGGATGTTTACCATCTGAAGTGTTAAAGTAAGATGAATGGCCCTTGTGCTGTCAAAATACTTCATTGATATTTACAATTTAAAGCTGTCATTCATCATCATTCAACAGATTTTTGTAGAACGTTTTCTCTCAAGACATCTACTATCTCTGAAGCCCATTCCCTCCAGGAATTCCCTCAAGGGTCTTTCCAAGGCAAAATAGTCTCCACAACTAGTGAACTTGGTGCCACTCCTCCTTTTATGCCTCACCCTTAACAGGCCATTAGCAAAGGGTAACTCTACCGCAGTTTCCATAGGCTCCTCCCTAATGTTCCTGCCAACTACCCCTACCTAATGCGTTCTACCTGCTGTTCCTGCCTAATGTTCCAACCTACTAATTCTAACTAATGCATCTGCCTAATGTTCTTCCCCACTACTTCTACCTAATGTTTCTGCCTAAAGTTTACAACTACAACTTCTACCTATTGCTCCTACCATTTTGCCAAAACGCACCGCTAGTGCATAGTGCTCATTACAGGAAAATCTAGAGTTACTAAAAAAAAGTTTGTGTGAATTAAGTGTTGTCACATATTTTGTGTGACAGGGAGAGACTGTATGTTTGTGGGCAGAAATGCCAGCAATCCACATGTGGGTGAGGCTGAAAGGAAATACAGCTACCTGGGTCAGAGGAGAGCAACTTGGCAACCTTTAAGCACTAACCTTCCTGTTACACAGAAACGTAGTAACAGAAAAACACCTCTCTGGTTGCTGGCTGCCTACCAACTACGATCTCTCAAGAAATGATACAATCAATTACCTGTAAATATTCCAAATACTTGTTTCAAGGCTGCACGATTTCAAGCATTTTCTGCTCTAGCAACATAATTTTCATTGTGCTGTTATCTCGTTTGGTATCTTCTGTTTATGTTTCATCTTCATCACAGACCTGTTTCTTCTTCCTTCTTGTTGCTAATACTAACTCTCAAGTGGCCTTTACTCAGACTGTTCCCAAGTACAATCCTAAAATACCATCCAAATCCTTCTCAGGCTGGCAGTTCTTCATTAGGGATGGTATACCTTCCACAAACAAGCTCTTCCTTTATTCATATGGGTGAAATTCTATGTTATCCTTCAACTGCTGCCCAGTTTTTCTTTCATAAAAGTGCTCCACTGGATTTTCAAAGTCATGGCGTACAGTATATACAAATGTGGGATAAAATTAGCACAATAGTAAATATTGCACACGTGAATACTAAAGTAATGCATGTGCTTCTGACGAGTTAACGTTTAGAATGACAGATATATTACTTTTAGTAGTAGTCAGCAGGAACATTCGGCAGGAGCCTCAGCAACCACATTCCTGAATTTGCTGTCTGCCAGTGGCCTGTTAAGGGTGAGGCACTAAAGGTTAAGCAGCAGCACTGTAGTTTACTGGTTATGGAGACTCTATCACTGTGGCCATCCCCTTAACGAAGTTCCATAATGGAACAGGCATCAGAGATATAGACAGTTGGACAAATATACTAATGACCATTTACCTAGGTTGAGGAAATATCAATTTGCCAGATATCCTACCATGAGAGTGCTTCGCTGATAGTTTCAGGCTAAAAGAGCAAGATGTTTCTTTCTTAAAGAAACAGAGTTCTACACGTACAATTTCAGCTTTTTCAAGCTCCAAACACTGCTACAGTTAGATCAAGCTTCTGCATTGTTCAGAGGATACAACTTGCAGATTCTGGTTATCTGCGCTGTCCATAAAAGCAAGTGCAGCTGCTTGAGAAGTCCTGATCACTGTTGATATCAACAGTGATGATAAATGACTGTTACATTGGCAATCATGAATTTTAAGTGCAGTGGTAAAGCAAAACACTGCTGACGAGTAATATATGATGGAACACATCAGTAACACTAGGTTAGTATGATGGATAATTAAATGTAAACTGATTAGGACTGGTGAAAACTGCATTTACGAAGATAAACGGCATATATGATGAGATGAAAGTTTGTAGTTCCATTGGATATGACCAATCATGCTGTTATGGTGAGTCATCTCATTATTTATTATGTTGGTGCTAATGAGTATCATAAAGCATAATCAAAAGTGACAGATATACTGTTGTTTGTGGACAAAATGCACTTTTGTTTACAAGACTGACACACATTTAGGTATCAAAGATTGACATGTTTTCCCAGCGACGAGTTCAAGATATATCAGCGTTCATGGAATTTAGAGAAGCTACTTTTTATGACTGACAAGTTTTCCACGATGAGTAGCAAGTTAACAGGTTCTGATGGGTGACATTTATGCTGAAAGTGAAGTGACGGTAAATGTCTGCATGTATGCTAATAATAAGGTGATATGTTAGCATTTATGTGAAAAATACCGGGTCAGTGGTAAAGAAACATGCATATTGTTCAAAAGTAGCATATGCAATGAAAAAAAAATCTATGATATATGAGATATATGGAGCTGTGCTGATAACACACTTGCTTGTGCTGACTAACATTGAAGTCTGCACTAAAGAATGGCAAATAAGCTAGCACTGAAAAATGATGCTGAGTTACATCTGGAGAAAGACTTATACAATGATGCTCAAAATTAGTGTGTACATCTTTGATGAGTGCTTCATGTGGGTCATTCTTGAAGGACGACTCTTGCATTGATCTTGAAATGGGATGCACCATACACTGAAGACATTGTGTTTGGCACCTACTGAAAAACTGAATGCTATGCCCAATGGACTGCCAGAAGCGAAAGACTCTTTGAACATTTGCTCATTTCATACATAGGAAAAAATGGATCACAAAAATTCTGTACATAGCTAACAGAAGGAAGTACACAATCCTCAATAAATATACCATACAATGTGCACCCTGATGCTAGAACAATTCTAGGCCTTAAACAACTGTCAATGAAAAGGGCATTTCAAAAAATTTCAATTATCCTATACATCTCAAATATAACAAACACCATTCAAACGAACAGTGCAACTCACCTGGCTATAGGCAGTTGAATTTGGTGCTTGTACACCATTATCCATGTAGACTCGCACTTGACTTTGACTTGTTATTGTGGATACTGGTGCAGGCGGACTCGCTGATGGTTTAAATTTGTATCTTCCTATATATTTTGCTGGCCGTTTGATACTGTAATAAGGAAAACCTTAAACATTGGTGTTGCAGATCTAAGTCCCATATATAATACAAGCATGTAATGCATGTATGAAAACTATGAAAGGGAACATCAAAATAATCAGAAAAAGTTTGCATCCCATCTACAATAAAGTTTGCAATGTTAGTAAGCAACTAAAAAATAAAAAAACCTACTTCAATGAACAAAAGAACAACTGTAACAAGAAGCCAACAAGCCTTACACTTCTCAAAGAAATACGATCAATAAAAGTTTATAAACCAAATTAGCATTCATTCAAAGGACGTTTCGAGCCATACATCTGGGGATTGGGAAGAAAGAATACTTTCCATGCATTTGTTAAACATGTTTGATGACTAGTGGAAAATGTAATAAATATCAAATAAACAAATATTTAAAGTAATAAAAGTCTACTGGATTTAGGGAGCCAATCAGCGGAAAACATACAGTTCAGGTATTACAGTTATTACAGAACTGGGAAGTTATGATAGCCACTAATCAACTAATCATGCGAGAGCTTAAGATTAGGGTGAGCTGGATACTTACACACTTTGGATATGCTTATAGGTGAGGTACATCTAGACAGACAGGGCGGCATATATACAGGGATGTTTACAAGAGTAAATAGCATGGTTTATACATCATGAACTTGACCAAACATTAAGTGATGAATAGTTACAGTAATACAGTAGTGGGATGTTTTGGATGTGGAGGTATGCAGAGTGTCATGGAAAGCAGTTTAGTGAAAGGAAATGTGCCAATAAAAGTGATGCACGAGATGAAGTGTATCGAAATTAAATTTCATGAGAAAAGAGGTAACTGTCATGTTGACTGATCAGCTGGGACTTCCAAAGTATGTATCACTCAAGGAAAGGTACCTGAGGATTGGTGGAATGTTTGAATTACAAAGGTATAAGTTTGCTGGGTGTACGTAAATTGTATCCGAGCATGGTGAGTAAGAGGGTGGTGGTATACACAAAGCATCTGACTGGGGTGGAAAAATTATGCTTTCAGAAGAGGTAGATGATGTGTAGAGGAATTTGTGTGAGAAATGTTAATAGAAACAGAAGGATTAGTATGTGGATTTAGGATTGGGAGAGTATATGATAAGCGTTGATAAGAGATGCTTTGTGGAAGGTTTTGAAACATATGATGTAAAAAGAAAGCTACTGAAAGCAGAGAAAAGTTTTCATCAAGAGAAAGACATATTTGAGTGAGACTGTAGAAGCTGATGTCTAATTCTGGAAAAGTGAGAAGGGAAACAGGTGTGTAAGTGTATATTAGACAAAGGTTATCAGGTTCAACAATCAAGGCAGACAGGTTATTTGGTGTGAGAGTTTGAAAGGAGACAACTTAAAAGTGGAGTGTTTCATATACTGTGGAGGGAATATGGAAGCAAATGGAACCATGGGATCTGAAGTGAATCACAAGGTGGATAAGGAGAAGAAGGTCCTGGAAGCATTTAGGAATGTGTGGAAAGTCACTCTCGGGGAGGAAAAAGATGGGCATGTTTGAAAGGTATGGTAATCACCATGGTGTTGCATGGAAAAGAGGTATGGGCTACATATGAGTATGTACAGAAGAGGGTGAATGTGTTGGAAATGAAATGTTTGAAGACAATACGTGGTGTGTGGGGGTTAATCAAGTATGATATGATACAAAAAAGAGAGGTGTGTCAATAGAAAAAAAAGAGTATGGCTGAGAGAGCTGAAGAGGGTGTGCTGATTTGGTTTGGAAATATAAAGAGAATGAGCAAGAAGAGAAGACAAAGATGATAAATTGTCTGCAGATGATGCACGCAAGTTAACAGATGTTGCTACAATTATGGAATGGGTATTACAGAGGATATTCACAAGGCTAACAATAGAAAACTGGCTCTAACTTACTAAAAATGCATTTTGCTATCATGATATATTCTTACCTGGGGTACTGTGGGCCACATAAAATAAAGCAGCAGTTCCGACAGCATCCACGAGAAAAAGGATTATAACCACCTCTGAACTTCCCAGTTACTTGTTCATTGGTGGTTCTCCCTCGACTCACCAGAACCATATGGAATCCAGTGAGGCCCAGAATAGGGATTAGGAGAAGTGCAATAACCCCCATCACTACTATGCTGTAATATTTGAAAAACAAAGGGTTCTTCAACATTCTACTCCGTCATTACCAATCTTAA
Source organism: Panulirus ornatus (assembly GCF_036320965.1). NCBI lineage: Eukaryota > Metazoa > Arthropoda > Malacostraca > Decapoda > Palinuridae > Panulirus > Panulirus ornatus. The sequence continues at coordinate 7,309,972 of NC_092284.1, forward strand.
ATATGCACTGAAATGTGAAATAAAGCCTTATTTCAAAAAGGCAGTACATGTTTTGAATTCTATGAAATATAAATAACTGTCTTTGTACATGTGTCAATGAAAGACTGCAATCTTTTAATGAACTTCATCATCCATCTGGATCTTTCTATGTGATTTTATACAAAAGTACATAATTTTCACCTCTCATCATATTCTCACACTCGTTCTGACAAGTATAAAACACTCACTCCCTATAAGACAAGGGCATTTCCTTGTTAAAACTGCTAATTACTCTGAGGTAAAGATATGAGAGTGGAACGGATTAGGGTTGGAGTATGGGTTAAGGAAGGTATTAAGGTTGGGATAAGGGATAAGACTAGGGGTAAAGATGGGTGTGTGATGAGGTGGAATTCTGAAGGGCACGTGGAATTCTGAAGGGCACAGTGTGAAAAAATTGGTGGGCATGGTTTAGGACCAATGATGTAAAGGGGTGGAATGTTGGTAGAAAAGACACAAGAGGAGGAATGGGGGTGGGTGGGAGGTTCATAGAAAGATACAAGACAAGGGATTCAGAAGATAGGTGGGATGTCGGTTGGCATGACATAAAAAATTGGAACAAGTAAATTGGTATGGGATTGGAAGTGCTATGGGATGGATGTGTTCCATAGAAGCATTTAGGGGTGAATACTTCTATTCAATGCTCCTACCTACTACTACTACCAAATGTTTCTACCTAATGCATATGTATATCTTTTTTTTCATACATATTCGCCATTTCCAGCATTTGCGAGGTAGCATTAAGAACAGAGGACTGAGCCTTAGAGAGAATATCCTCACTTGGCCCCCTTCTCTCTTCCTCCTTTTGGAAAGTTGAAAACAAGAGGGGAGGATTTCCAGCCCCCCGCTCCCTCCCCTTTTACTCGCCTTCTATGACACGCAGAGAATACATGGGAAGTATTCTTTCTCCCCTATGCCCACGGGAGGTACAGAGATAATGTGGAAGAATCATGGCCATAGAATGTATATCTTATGTATGTTCTTTTTCTTTTTTTTATTATACTCCGTCACCGTCTCCCACGCCAGCGAGGCAGTGCAAGGAAACAGACGAAAGAATGGCCCAACCCATCCATATACACATGTATATACATACACGTAAATATACAGACCCATACATCTCAATGTATACATATATATACATACACAGACATATACATATATGCAAATGTACATAATTCATACTTGCTGCCTCTAATCATTCCCGTCGCCACTCCACCACACATGAAATGACAACACCCCCCCCCCCGCATGTGCGCGAGTTAGTGCTAGGAAAAGACAACAAAAGCCACATTCGTTCACACTCAGTCTCTAGCTGTCATGTATAATGCACCAGAACCACAGCTCCCTTTCCACATCCAGGCCCCACAAAACTTTCCATGGTTCACCCCAGACGCTTTACATGCCCTGGTTCAATCCACTGACAGCACATCGACCCCGGTATACCACATTGTTCCAATTCACTCTATTCCTTGCAAGCCTTTCACCCTCCTGCATGTTCAGGCCCCGATCACTCAAAATCTTTTTTACTCCATCTTTCCACTTCCAATTTGGTCTCCCACTTCTCCTCATTCCTTCCACCTCTGACACATATATCCTCTTTGTCAGTCTTTCCTCACTCATTCTCTCCTTGACCAAACCATTTCAAAACACTCTCTTCTGCTCTCTCAACCACACTTTTTATTACCACACATCTCTCTTACCCTTTCATTACTTACTCGATCAAACCACCTCACACCACATATTGTCCTCAAACATCTCATTTTCAGCACATCCACCCTCCTGCGCACAACTCTATCTATAGCCCACGCCTCGCAACCATATAACATTGTTGGAAACACTATTCCTTCAAACATACCCATTTTTGCTTTCCAAGATAACATTCTCGACTTCCACACATTCTTCAACACGCCCAGAACTTTCACCCCCTCCCCCACCCTATGACTCACTTCTGCTTCCATGGTTCCATTCACTGCCAAATCCACTCCCAGATATCTAAAACACTTCACTTCCTCCAGTTTTTCTCCGTTCAAACGTACCTCCCAACTGACTTGTCCCTCAACCCTACTGTACCTAATAACCTTGCTCTTATTTACATTTACTCTCAGCTTTCTTCTTTTACATACATTACCAAACTCAGTCACCAGTTTCTGCAGTTTCTCACCCGAACCAGCCACCAGGGCTGTATCGTCAGCGAACAACAACTGACTCACTTCCCAAGCTCTCTCATCCATAACAGACTACACACTTGCCCCTCATTCCAAAACTCTTGCATTCACCTCTCTAATAACCCCATCCATAAACAAATTAAACAACCAACCATGGAGACATCATGCACCCCTGCCACAAACCAACATTCACTGAGAACCAATCACTTTCCTCTCTTCCTACTCGTACACATGCCTTACATCCTCGATAAAAAGTTTTCACTGCTTCTAACAACTTGCCTCCCACACCATATATTCTTAATACCTTCCACAGAGCATCTCTATCAACTCTATCATATGCCTTCTCCAGATCCATAAATGCTACATACGAATCCATCTGCTTTTCTAAGTATTTCTCACATACATTCTTCAAAGCAAACACCTGATCCACACATCCTCGGAGCACCACTTCTGAAACCACACTGCTCTTCCCCAATCTGATTCTCTGTACATACCTTCACCCTCTCAGTCAATACCCTCCCACATAATTTCCCAGGAATACTCAACAAATGTATATCTCTGAAATTTGAACACTCACCTTTATCCCCTTTGCCTTTGTACAATGGCACTATGCAAGCATTCCACCAATCCTCAGGCACCTCATCATGAGTCATACATACATTAAATAACCTTACCAACCAGTCAACAATATAGTCACCCCCTTTTTTAATAAATTCCACTGCAATACCATCCAAACCCGCTGCCTTGCCGGCTTTCATCTTCCGCATAGCTTTTACTACTTCTTCTCTGTTTACCAAATCATTCTCCCTAACCCTCTCACTTAGCACACCACCTCGACCAAAACACCCTATATCTGCCACTCTATCATCAAACACATTCAAGAAACTTTCAAAATACTCACTCCACCTCCTTCTCACATCACCACTACTTGTTATCACCTCCCCATTAGCCCCCTTCAATGAAGTTCCCATTTGTTCCCTTGTCTTACGCACTTTATTTACCTCCTTCCAAAACATCTTTTTATTCTCCCTAAAATTTAATGATACTCTCTCACCCCAACTCTCATTTGCTCTCTTTTTCACCTCTTGCACCTTTCTCTTGACCTCCTGCCTCTTTCTTTTATACATCTCCCACTCATCTGCTTTATTTCCCTGCAAAAATCATCCAAATTCCTCTCTCTTCTCTCTCACTAATAATCTTACTTCTTCATCCCACCACTCACTACCCTTTCTAATCTGCCCACCTCCCACACCTCTCATGCCACAAGCATCTTTTGCACAAGCCATCACTGCTTCCCTAAATACATCCCATTCCCCCCACTCCCCTTACGTGTGTGCATGTGTTCCTTCATCTGTTTCCTAGTGCTATTTCACTAAAGTGGGAAAGAGGAATCATTTATAAAAAAAAATATATATATATATATACATGTATCCAAATACATTGTCTAAAGTTATTAACTCTATATGAACAAAAAAACAGTAAATATAATGAACTTTTAAATGACATTAATCATCAAAATCAAAAGAGATTTATACTATATTTTTTCTTTCTGCCTATCTCATCATTTCTGTTATCACCCAATATATCAATGTTATGCACAACATTAAATCTCTAAATGGTATAATGTTTCCCAAATCCTAATCTCTTCACTCCTTAATCTTACAATCTTTTTAAACACTAGATGAATACTTCATTCCACATGCCAAAATAAAAATAACAGATATGCACTGCAATTTGTTTCACAGGTTATGCTACTGTACTGATGTACTGGAATGGGCATTAGAGATTCACATAGATTGGAAAAGATTAGTTTGTTTTCCATGGTTTCTCTTATGCACATCTCATTTTCTGACTCCAGTTCCTGACATAGACTAGCATGGGCTTTCTCAAGAAAGCATAATGTTAAGGAGGAATGTTGTGCCCAAGCAAACACAACCAGGGTCCTGTAGAAACATCTCAGACCTCACTTCAACTTTTGATGGACAGGATGGATAACTGAATGCCCTAATCATGACCATCACATACCACCTAGTTGTGAAACCCTGTAATGGTGAGTGAAAACGAGTGTGAGGGATGAACAAGAGTAGGTGTTTAATATCTCTGACTACCACATCTCTGTATGGGATAAATCTTTCTTTTTCTTTCTTTCCTACCTGTTCATCATTACCTGCATGACCAATAATAATACAAGATGTTTCTTTCGTACTCGATCACTGTTTCCTGCTTTAGTGAAGTAATGCCAGAAACAGATGAAGAAAGGCCACATCTGTTCACATGCATTCTCCAGCTGAAAAAAGGCCACATCTGTTCACATGCATTCTCCAGCTGAAGAAAGGCCACATCTGTTCACATGCATTCTCCAGCTGAAGAAAGGCCACATCTGTTCACATGCATTCTCCAGCTAACATGTGAATTGCACTGAAACCACACTTCCCTATCCACAACCAGACACCACACACCTTGCCATGGTTTACCCTGGATGCTTCACATGCCCTGGTTCAGTCCACTGACAGCATGTCAACCCCAGTATACCACATCATTCCAATTCACTCTACCCTGTGCACACCTTTCACCCTCCTGCATGTTCAGGCACCAATCATTCACAATCTTTTTCTCTCCATCCTTCCATCTCCAACTACGTCACCCTACTCTCCTTGTTTCTTTCACTTCTGATACATATATCCTCTTTGTCAACTTTTCCTTACTCATTCTCTCCATATTTCTTGTTAACCTATGAGAGAATATTACATACATTCTTTCAAAAGGCAGTAAAGAAAAAAAAGATACACATCTCTTAAACACTGTACTGAAAACATCAATGTGTACATTTTATTAATATATATGATACAAAAACATAAAAATTTTGGTTATCCTGCCACCATAATCAACAGAAAGATGAGCGGTGGTGGTTACTCTCTCTAACATCCTCCCTCACATATATTTTAACACCATTCACTCTGACGGGCCTGACTTTACAGGACTATACCATTCTTTTTTGGGGGGGCTTTGTATATCATTTTTTTTCAAAAACAAAATATTGGACATGTATTCTACAAGTCATAGTGAACACCACCACTGGCTAGCAAATAACTTATTACCACACACAATTTTTCAAACTTTTTTCCATGTCTAACATTCATATTTTCATGAATACCACATCCGTGAATCACTGGGCAGAGGTACCAAACAGTAGGGACCAGATGCACATCTAATTCTGCATATGACAAAAGTCTTTTTACGAGCGATGAAGAAACAAATGACAAGACAGTCAATAACAACCACAATGAAGGAGGTCAACAAAGATTTGTACAATGCATTAGTAAACAAACAGCTGTTACTGCAATACAAAAACATTTTTCAAACACTTATACCAGGAGAGAGAATGGATACTGTCTTTCTTTACTGTGCTAAGGCATTTGACAATGTAAACTACACCATTCTACAGTAAAAGGCAGCAAAACAGAACATGTGCAGTACACTATAAAGGTCAATTAAGGAGTTTCTAACACATGGGAAATACAAACTAACAGCATATGGAATCATGTCAAACAAGGAAAATTTCTCACCAAGATGTTCTTTGGGAACAGAACTCACCTCCATGCTCTTCATAATATAGTGACATCAGACACAGACAAAGATATGAAAGAGTTTACAGCAACATCAAGGACACATTCCTGGTCAGGGAGCGTTAAACAAAAAGATAAGTGCTAAACAGGTCAATTACAACATGGCTCCAAAGGAAATGCATACCCACAACACCAAAGCTCACCTTTAAGCAAAATATATAAGGGCTCAGTGGGGTATGGTTATAACACAAATGATGGGTGTATACAAATGTTCTATCAATCTATATCTCTGATGACCATTCAATCCAGGGACTCCCATCTAGGGGGTGGCCACGGCAAAAGAGTCTCCACTTATCCCTGTCCTTACATGTCAGCCTCACATACTCCATTCCATGCATTTTTCCACCATTTCTCTCCCTTCAGTAGTCTTCCACTCTATTTCCCCTGTCACAGGTGGTCTTCCTCTCACACCAACCCCTTTAATTGTACTATCACACACTCTCTCCTTATAAATTCTCCATCTTACATTATTGCCTCATGCCCAAATCACTTCAAAGTATTACATTTCTCCCAAACTACAACTCAACAATCTATTCCCTCTGCATCCCCTGCCATACCACATCTCTCATACAGCCCCTCATTTCTTACTTCACTCCATCTAGTCATGCTAAATGCTCCTTCTCAAATACCCCATTTCCATAGCCTAGATTTAGGACCCCTGTGACTCATTCCATGTCCATGTTTTGGCTACAAGTCAAGGATGGGAGGACTACAACGTCCCTTAATCCTTTCTTCACTTCCATATTTGCACCTCTTACCTTTCATTATTCAATTAAGGGATCCAGTGACTCCTCTACCCTCTACTGCTCTCTCCCTTACCTCTCCTTCCAAATAATTAAACTTACCCAAGATAGTTCCTAAATACTTAAAGTCTCTCATCTCTTCTAGTATTTTTCCCCCTGTAGCTGTAACATAGTTTAGTAAACATTCTTCTTTCACTCTATAGGGCTTTGCAAAATCTTTTCTTTCACTCTGTTTCCTTTAAACACCATTACTTTTACTTGCATTTACCTTCAGTCACCCAAGCTAACACACATCAGACAAGACACTTTCAACCTTCTACAACTCCTCTTCACTCTTAATAAACAGCACAGCACCATCCAAAAACAGGCTTGTCAATAGCCACCATAACCATACCTCATCACCACACTCCATCTCTGCACCCCCTTCACTCCACACTTAACACAGCCCTGCCTCACTTCCGCATGTATGCTGAAATTTTCACTTAACTCTCCATCCACTCTCGCACATGCATTTGCTACTTATCTAAACAAGGTTTCATACCATTCAACAGTTGTCCCTCTTCCCCAAATAGTCTTAACACATCTCATACATCACTCCACACATCTAATGTTCTAAATCAATTTACAGATAACAGCAATAATTTCTAATACTAAAAACATATTTAACACACAAGTTAGAGCACAGTACTCCTTTGCAAATTCAATCGGAGCAGCATAAGATAACCACCATCTTTACAACTCACAAACTGTATTTTTGCATCCAAACAGTTGCTTTTCCTTAAATGTCTGCTCACATTATAGGCCTTTTCCCAGATATCTGGGGCCTTCTGCACACACAGAAATTGGCTAAAATACAAAAACTAATCAACCATGGTGCTAGATACAAATCTAAGGAGCCTCTTGATGCTTAAAACTTAAAATTTTCATATCGAAACTGTTACTTTTCCGTAACTGCCCACACTAACAACATCTTCAGACCTTTTTTGAGACATTTTGGGCCTCTTGTGCACAGAAAAGTAGGCGAAAAACACAATAAACAATTCAACCAGTCTGGGTATCATGAAGGTTAGTGACATCTGCTTAGTGAGCTAGCACTTCAGTGGTTGTCCAATTGCACTTCTCTGATATAGGTAGCTATCTTTTCTTTCTGTCTCAATAACATGTGGACTACTGGCATTCTGTTTATAAACATACAATCTCTCCTTGTCATATGCAAAACTTAACTCACACAGCTCATTTTTTGTAACTCTTTTGGCAAAATGGTAGGAGCAGTAGATAGAAGTAGCAGGTAGGAACATTACACAGTAGTCATTAGGAAAATTAGACAGGAGCTTCTGCAAACACTGCGCTAGACTTGTCCTCTCCCAGTGGCCTGTTAAAGGCGAGACACTAAAGGCAAAGAAGCGGCACCGGAGCTTCTTTAGTTATAGAGACTCTGTTGCCATGGCCATCCCTTTGAGGTAGTTCCAACTGGAACTGGCATCAGAGATATAGACAGACAGACAGATATACAGATAGACCACAGTGCAGTAATCATGGCCAGTAGGAGATCTATCACACCTTATAACCTGAATTTTCACGTCCAAACTGTTGTTTTTTTTCTTAAATGCTTGCTGACATTATCAAAACTAACACCTAGAGGCCTTTCTCCAGATATTACAAGCCTTTTTTTACACAGAAAGTTAAGCAAAAATTCAAGAAGTAAATCAACCATACAAAGAAAGGTGGGCAAAAAAATACATCAACCACAGAGCTGGAAAGAGCGCAAGGAAAACTATGGCTTTCACTTTTTTAACCTAATCATATAAAGTTATGATACGAGAGCTTATGTAACTTGCATATATAGGACTAGTTTTCTCTAAGCTTTAAATGGTGAGGCCCTCATTCTTATGGGGAAAAAAAATTTGCACATGAAAAAGACTTCTGCAGTTTGGGGATACTAGAAAAATCAACTGCATACCAAAAGGTTAAGCAGTGGTAGCACTCTGCCGAAGACGAAGGAATAAAGTAAACATGGCCAATAAAGAAGCAATGCAGTTTTCAATGTTTTTCTTAACTCTTCAAACCACATGAACACTTGTGATCCATTACTGAAGTAATTTCATCCATGTACAAAACTATGTTCTTCAGTTTATGTGTATAACATTTCCTCATAAAGCCTCCTCAAGCAACCCCATTCCTCCTCAAACTAATCTTCCTTTTCATCCCCCTTTATCAAAAACATTTCCACAGATGCTTATTCATTCACCAACTAAACACATCCCATTTATATTTCAAGGATATACCTCAATTTCTGATTCGTATCTTCACATCTCATACTTTGCAGTTCACCTTTGCAGGAAGGATGACGTAAATGGATTACATCTTAAATCTCAGCCTGAACTTATAACTTCACTCCTGAAAGAGACAATTCAATTTCCAATACACTTAATTAGACAAATTCTTAAACCAAGAGAATCTATGAGGGTTTAGCATAAACTAATAGAAATCATGGAGACAACGCAGTTTCTTGGATATACAGTCGGAAGGGACTCTTGCGAGCTAAGAAAAACATTTCATTAAATATTCTGTCATCAAAAATGAGCACTTTCAAACTACAACATGTCTGGCAGTAAATCAATAGTCCAGTACACTTAGCCTAGAGAGCACAACTCTACGATTTCTCGACAACTTTCCATCACAGCTATGTACATACAGTACTATTACCTTCTCTACACTACATGGTAAACAACAGAGAGCAAATCACTGACCTTACAATCATTGATTCAGCTGGGTTGTTAGTAAATCTGTGGGAGTGTCACTTAGTTAAATATCGTCAGAGGGATAATGGTTACTCCTGTTGTACCTACCAAAAAAGGCACTTGAGCATCACAATAACTGAATCTTCTGAGCCTCAAGTACATCATAATCAACTTTCATAACCTCTTCAGGTATTACATTCACTAAATCAACTACAGTTATAATCAATATCCTCATATGCATAAAGAGAATCCTTCACATGCCCTTGTGGATACCCACACTCTTTGTTATCTCTAAATTCCTATGCTCCCTCACTTAAGAAAGCTGAATCCTTGTCATGCTTTCTGTTCATTCCTGCTATTGCTTCTCTCTCTCCGTGACCTCCTCTAATTCTAATAACACTTTCCACACCTGACTTTATGCACTCTAACCAATGCTGTATACAGAAACACCCAAACTTTGACTTCCTTAACTTGCCTGATACATTTCCATACTACTAAAAAATTTCCTAACTACCTCAAAATCTCATTCCAATGCCTCAGTCTTGAAAGTGAGGTCTAGATTAAATGTGTATAATAATTATAAACAACAAGCACTTGCACTGCCAGATTAAGAAAATAAATGAATAAAAAGATAATTAGAAATGCAAAAATTTCCATGCCATCGTATCTGTCTTTCGCTTTGCAAGAAGTTGCATGCTATGGTATCTTTCTTTGCCTAATACATATAAATGTAATATGTAAATTTAAAAAAATTATACACAGATAAATCCCATAATTCACTACTCCTGAGCTAAATCAACTGCTAAAAACAGACTGTCCTAATTACACGAAAATTCTTCAACTGTGCATTCCTAAAATCTAATGAGTTTGTCACCTCCACGGGCATTATTCAATGGTTGCAAGTATAATCATGTACTGTGAATATCATACTAACAAAATGTAGCCAAAGACAGACAGATGCTAAGGTGATTTACATGATATCCCACATGCACTTTTCTCCACGATATTTCATGGCAAGAATCCCAGTTTTCAAAGAAATTCACTTTGCATTCATCTGGATCCACAAAAAAAGTTAGCTTTCACATACCTATCAAAATGTCTAAAAGTTTTGCAACTGCCAATTCAAACTTTATCAAATAACATAACTCCAGAGTTGACTAGCTCCCAATCCAAACTTTATTAAATAACCTAAACTCCTCACTACCCAGATAGTCATCCAACACTTTAGGATAAAAAAAATCATTTTGTAACTACAACTTTCTGTTTAAGGAGTATTTCATCTATTAGAACTGAGCATGAGGCAGGCAAATTAGGTACAAGTAGTCAGCAGGAACATTAGGTACAAGCCTCTGGAAAAACTGCATAAAAGCTCCCCTTTGCCAATGGCCTATTAAGGGTGAGGCACTAAAAGCTAAGGAATGGCAATGACTTTCACCAGTTCTGGAGACTCTCTTGCCTCTGGCCAACCCCTTGAGAGAGCTTTTGGAAGGAATGAGTATCAGTGATATACACATACATAAAACAGAACTGCCATCCACTTGAGGGGAGTTCCTCAAGGGAATAGGTATTGGAAACATAAAATAGACAGAGACTTCAGAGCTAAAAACAATGCATAAAATATCAAACCAAAATCACTGCAAAATATTCATTCAAAACAAACTTAATAGCAGCCAACACCATACAAATTTCTCCAACAGTACGGTGACCAACATCATTTGGTATTTCGATTTTTACCACCTCAGACCATTATCTCTGATGACACTTATAGGGGTACTCCCATCGTCAAATGACAATTCAGAGCTTCAGCCTGTGCTTAATATTCCAGCTGATGTTCACTCCCACCAAATATCTAAAGATGTCACTAGTGGCCTACAGTCAGAATCAGAAAGAATATCATGCATCCAACTGCCCAAAGAACATCAAAGAAATTGCATATACATCATCTAGGAGTGATACTACATGTGCATGATCAGCACTGTACTTTCTTTCAAATACAAAAATAAGTGTTTGAGTATGAATGTTGACATCTGAGGTGCAAATAAAGTTATCTGTCCATTCACTCACATTAAGTAAAGTTCCATCTGTGTGAATATCATACAAACATGTAAAAAACATGCTTATGAAATAAATCCTTAATGTGTAAAATATACATATTAAGTTAGTAGCATGGAATCAACCCTTGAAAAAAATAATATTTTGTATTGTGATTTGGTATATATAGAATGCAATCATACCTGGAAAAAACATAATCACTGTATACTTACAAATATAAAGAACAACCATGCTGCCATCATAGGCTCTCTCCTGTCCACACAACCCCTCCCACACTAAGAAAGTGGAGAGCATAAAATTTTCTGGAGTATTTTCTTTACTAAAGTATGCTACTGACATACTCTCTAAGGAAAAAGAATCTTTATTCTGTTTTTTTCGCACAAGGGATGAACCACGGAGGCAAAACCAGTTTGATGGTTAAAGTGCCTGTTCATTTATTATAACATTAATAGTCAATAGAGGTCTCCTTCACCACCTAGCAGTCACGGAAAAAATTCTATTCTCCTCATTACCCCTACATAGCTGGAGGTATATGTTTATGCCAAATTGGTTAAACATACATTTTAATCATCTCTATAACACCTTCAGGATTAAATACATCTTGTGCAGTCAAATCATATTATTCTTACCATACAATTTCTACAGTCAGGCATAAAAAATAACAGCCATGAGAAAAGGTTCAATGACATAATTACTTACCTCACAATAGTTCTGGGCCCTGTGAGATAGTCCTTTTTCTCAAGTACATGAATGAGGCAAAATGTGAAGATGGAGATCATGTGAATACTAAGGGAACAGAGGAACATGAAGAAATAGCGATAGTTTCGTCGCCCTATGCAATTGTTGACCCATGGGCAGTGGTGATCAAAAGTCTGCAAGTAAAAACTTATATAAGAACAAATATCTACAGATCTACAAAAAAAAAAAAACTTCTGCCTATGTGTTTACTACCTTGGGCAATCATATGAAGCACATGTAGGGTTTTCAAAATTATATGAGGAAAATACAGAGGTAAAAGGAATAAGAACAAAAGAGTACTTATATTTTACTGTTTTGCATTATAAATAAAATATTACCCAATATTTTACCCCAGATGCTTCACATGCCCTGGTCCGATCCACTGACAGCACGTCGACCCCGGTATACCACATCTTTCCAATTCACTCTATTCCTTGCACACCTTTCACCCTCCTACATGTTCAGGCCCTGATCACTCAAAATCTTTTTCACTCCATCTTTCCACCTCCAATCTGGTCTCCCACGTCTCCTCGTTCCCTCCACCTCTGACACACATATCCCCTTTGTCAATCTTTCCTCGCTCATTCTCTCCATGTGACCAAACCATTTCAAAACACCCTCTTTTGCTCTCTCAACCACACTCTTTTTAGTACCACACATCTCTCTTACCCTTTCATTACTTACTCGATCAAACCACCTCACACCACATATTGTCCTCAAACATCTCATATATATATATATGACCAATAGTCTTGTGATTATAGTACAAAAATAAACAAAACAGAAAACATTATAAATGGCTTAAATTCACCAAAGTTGAACTAAGTGGGTAACCATTGTTTATATTGACTTCACAAGGACTGAATCTAAGTGCACATGAAGTACTTTTCAATACCCATATTGTTTTACTATCAAGCTAAAACTCACACTTAGATGCAAGTAACTAACATCCTTTCTAAAAGAGTTAAACATAAAAATTTACATTTGCCAAACAGTGATAAAAAAAAATCATTAATAGCAAGAAAACACTCTATAAATCATGGAAAACATTGAAATGCTACACACAAATGCTCGCCATTTCCCACATGAGCAAGGTAGCATCAAGAACAGATGACGGAGCCTTTGAGGGAAACCTCCTCACTTGGCTCTTTGCTCTACTCCTTCTTATGGAAAGTAGTACAGGGAGGGAGGATTTCCAGCCACCCACTCCTGCCCCTCTTAGCTGCTTTCTATAACACACAACGAATACATGGGCAGTATTCTTTCCCCCCTACTTATGGGTATCAATGTATTATGAAAAGTACAGCCTATCAAAACTATTACCATTTGGAGCTTATCTATACAGTTCAATGACCTATGGTCTGCAGAAATCGTTAACACTCCCCAGTGCATGAAATAAAAAATCAAAATCCTTAAACTTTGGCTAGTTACAAATGCAAGAGTAAAATAATGAAAATTTTTCAGAAACTGCAAAAATGTCTTACTTTTAAAAAGTACAAATCTATTTAACATAACATTTGCAAAGAGGTAAACATGCTATTTCCATGGTGTGTAAGGATGCAGAAATCTAAGCACTGGTTATTCATTTTTTTGAATGACAATCTATGAGTATCCTGAAAAAACTGTCTACAGTTCTTACAATGATGAGGATCGCACTTTCCAAATTACAAAAGCAAACAAATATTGAGACAAAGGTGTTTCAATGGTTCCAATTTGTCATTGTAGCAAAATGAAGTAAACAAGACTTACCTCAATACAATGGTTGCATACAGAACAATGTGAGCAACGTGGGGGTCGATAAAAATGGCACGTTACACACCATTTCATACGGACGGTGATGCCATTTATCTCCACATTCTTGTATAGTGGGGCTCTAAAATCATCATCCCGGTCTTCGTCTGTTGAGGCTAAACACAAAAGAAATAGGTTATAGGATAACTTAAGTTTATGCAATTTTATAACATTTTAATCCAGACTTAAATTCAATACTTTCTAATGTACAGTCTTTCTTTATATATGAAATGAATAATGTAACAATACTATTTCAGCATTATCTAGGTTGATAAGGAAAAAAGGCTCTTGGAAAAGAAATACCTTAAAATATACACGAACCACTCAATCACCTCAGTCATAAAGAGACCACTAGGGTGGAAAGATGCAGTGTGTATGTCCACCCTGCCCTTCTGAGGTGTAAAAGTGAAAAATTCTGAGCAGTTTGGAAGACAATGCAAGCCAACTACAATACAGTGTGCAAACATATTGGGAAACCAAGAGGGGTGACTATTAATACAACATGAGAAAAAGAATCAGTTTCCAAGCATAGTGGAGTTAGGTAGGACACAGGGAGGATCATATGAATACAGGGATTGCTAAGTATGCCCAAAATATAAATGGCAGCAAAGTGTGAAGATCCAAATATCTTAGCTTTACACCAAGACTTAAGCGTCTATGATGCTATGGTTTTTAATGGCTTAAGCTACCTACATTGCCAACAATATTCTCTTACTGTTCTGCTAAATTTGTCCATCCTGAAGAGACACCTTTTTTTACCCTTATCAGCAAGTAAAGGGTTAAAAAAAATCACCACAATTATTAACACTTAGAGAAATAAGCTAAACTTAAAGATCTACCATATCCATTGTAATATTTGAAAGAGGTCAAGGAAAAGTGGTTCAACTATGAAGGGAATCAGCAAAGAGATTGTTCAAAGAGAAACAAAACTACGAAGAAATATTTGACATGAAGAAAGTAACTGAAAGAAAACAATACTCATGCAGTCTAACTATTGAATACGGAGGATATTAAAAAGGATGACTAGATAAGAAAAGCTAACAAAGTAAGGTGTGGAAAGTTACTGGTGCATTACTGAATTAAGGTATAGAGTACACAAGGAAAGTTACTGAAGCATGATGTGGAATACAAAAGGAATGTTACTGGATTAAGGTGTAGAGTAAACAAGGAAAGGAAATCCTGAAACTAACTTAGAAAAAGATAACATATGGAATTATGTGTGCATGACAAATGTCACTACCGAGAAGATACACAAGCACTAGGAGGTTTAAGAGAAGACTAAACTAGCAACACTGTTGCGGCGACAAAAGACACTTAGGTGCAGATTATGACTTGTACAGGGTATTGCTGCCTCACCTTTTGGTATAACTCCTGGATCCATGAATGTTGCTAAAGAAAAATTGAGCACCACAAAGAGCGTAACAACGCCCTGGTACACAGGCACATAGATGCCCCATCTGGCGTACAGAGATATACATCTGCAAGAGAAAACACAGTAGTACTTAGCATCCATACAAATCCTAATAAACAGTAAATATAGGAGCAGAACCTAAGGTTTTATTTGTATATATGACTACAATCAAACTCTTGAATTCCATTCATATCTTATTATAATCACAACTCTTGTACTTATAAGTTCTATTTTGATTAAAATAAATATCAAGGGTCATTACAATATCAGTAATGCTATGTCAAACCAAAAAGGATAGCCATCCAATCTTCCTTAAGATTCCACTTCATTCGTCACACAATATCACATACAAACAAACTTGTGTCCCACGTATTTTCTTACTCTACACTTGCATATTCCTTCCTGTACCTTGCTTTTGCCCTCTTGAAGACACACATCTAACTCATTTTCTTTTTAAATATCAATCTTCCACAATCACATGTATTCTATTTCTTACATTATTCAACTACTTAGTTCAAACTGTGTGTCATCTCCCAGTATGGTTAACAGACCAATTCATATTCAGAGGCCTTAAAGTCCAAATTTCACCCAGTTACTCTAAATAAATTCCCCATAACTCTTGTTATTTTCTTGGATGACAGAGCTAAACCATAAGACTATATCTGGCAATAAATTGACCTTTAATCTATTTCTGAAACACCAAGTTGCTGATGTAAATTAAGTCTTCCATCTAAGGACTTGGGATTCTGTTCGTCACAGGTGTATCTCTAATCTAAGAATAAAGTCACAATGAAAATTGCATTAATCCATCCCTCACAAAGTTCTCCATATGTAGATCCAAACCATTTCAGGGCAACTGACTCAGCTCTCTCAAACATACCACTCACTACCACTGATGGCATCAGATGGTTAAGAGAAACAGCATCACTCAACCCACAAATCATGGGAAAATCTCATCATCGGCACTCACAGGTAGGTATATCATGCCATCCAGGGTGCACTGAGGGGTGCAAGGAAAGGTGAGGTCACTATGAGAACAAAGATATGTTTGTTGATACAGTAGTCCCAACAATGCTATAAGGATGCAATTTGTGGACCCTAAGCACAAAAGTACAGAGGAGGACAGATGTTAGAAATGAAATGCCATGAAATGTGAGAAAGGTTGATGAAGAAAAGGACATTCTGAGAGACAGACACAGTAGTGTGAGCATATCTTGAGAAAGCTGGGAAGGAAAGATGAATTGATTTGGACATATAAAGGGATGAGTGAGGAGAGACTAAGAGAATATATGTATCAGAAGAGGAAAGAAGATAAACCAGTCTAGAGATAGGAGTCGTAAAAGCATTCATGTGTTCATACACTCAGAAATATCATCATAAAGTACAGAATTTAAGGTGTTCGACCTGACCATTATGAAGGAGGTCCAATCGTCATGTTAAGAGCCACAAACTTCTTAATACTAGGCATACGTCAGCCAAATTCAAGGTAGAGGTAAGCATCTATGTCAATAAATTCTTCAAATGCTGGGACACAAATTTACTAAACCAGAGTTTGACACCCAGTGACAATTGGAAAGATCACAAAAAAACAATGATAATGACGAACAAAATGATCCCCAACTGTCTGCCATGCTATGAAGGTGACATGAACTGCATTCTCTGGCTAGGGCTATGTGAGACCCTAGACTTAAATAAAACTTTTAATTTTCATCTATGTTTTTATTCATTTATACTTTTTTATTATACTTTGTCGCTGTCTCCCGCGTTAGCGAGGTAACGCAAGGAAACAGACGAAAGAATGGCCCAACCCACCCACATACACATGTATATACATACATGTCCACACACACACATATACATACCTATACATTTCAACGTATACATATATATGCATACACAGACATATACATATATGCACATGTACATAATTCATACCTGCTGCCTTTATTCATTCCCATCACCACCCCACCACACACGAAATGACAACCCCCTTCCCCTGCATGCATGCGAGGTAGAGCTAGGAAAAGACAACAAAGGCCACATTCATTCACACTCAGTCTCTAGCTCCCTTTCCACATCCAGGCCCCACACAACTTTCCATGGTTTACCCCAGACGCTTCACATGCCCTGGTTCAATCCATTGACAGCACATCGGCCCCAGTATACCACATCATTCCAATTCACTCTATTCCTTGCACACATTTCATCCTCCTGCATGTTCAGGCCCTGATCACTCAAAATCTTTTTCACTCCATCTTTCCACCTCCAATTTGGTCTCCCACTTCTCATTCCCTCCACCTCTGACACATATATCCTCTTTCTCAATCTTTCCTTACTCATTCTCTCCATGTGACTGAACCATTTCAAAACACCCTCTTCTGCTCTCTCAACCACACTCTTTTTATTACCACACATCTGTTTTACCCTTTCATTACTTGATCAAACCACCTCACACCACATATTGTCCTCAAACATCTCATTTCCAACACATCCACCCTCCTGCACACAACAATCATGTGACATTGTTGGAACCACTATTCCTTCAAACATACCCATTTTTGCTTTCCGAGATAACGTTCTTGCCTTCCACACATTTTTTAACACTCTCAGAACTTTGTTTTATACAAAGAATTTTTGTTACCATACACCATTACAGATACATTTTGCTAAGCAATTCTGCAACTGCTTCAAATCAAACTTTTCATTCTCCAAGATTGTGTGGTTCTCTTTGATAAAGTATATACGATGCAGGTGATTGCAGATGGAACAAAAAATCACTTTCAGTGACAAGACAATAATTCATGCAAAACCATTATTACATTAATGAAGGCAATCCTACTTCATGGAACACTGCGTATATGGAAAGTAAGAACCCCTTTTATAAACACGCTTCCATACAAGACACTGAATAGGGGTCAAGGGTGTGCATGAGTGAGCTCAGAGGCTCTATGTACCTAATCCACACTGGTGACGTCAGAAATGGAGTTATGATGATACACAGGTGGAACTCTGGCTATCGTATTACACAAAATTCTTTCCTTGATCCCGTATCAACCATTCTACCGTTCAACACATGTATGGCATCAAATAAACACAGTGAAAGAAATGTCATGTAAGGACCATACCTCCTTGCCGAGCTCTCCATGGGCAAGGCTATTACCCAATAGATCTGTGAGCCACTCTACTTAACTGGGAACTACACCCAACCCTCATCCCTGGTCAGTCACATTATCTTGACACAGAGTTTGTTACTCATGTATTCTTCAACATAAAAAAAACTTCTTCACAGTCAATTTCTATTCCATATACCTTTACATTATCTGACCCCACATCTTCCTAATCCTTCATGATCCTAATCGCGACTGACTTATTGTCATAGAATCAAAAATAATGACTCAAATCATGCTCCCCAGGTTATTACCTTTAAACTTTTATAAGGGCTACTTGCATCACTCTATGCTCACATAGAACAGTGCTATTGCCATCAACCTATGTAAGTAATTTCCCACCAAAAGTTGAATTCTGCTGGCACTGCAGACTCAGCTGCTACAATAGGAACCCAAAGATGAGAAAGTGAAGATGCCCAAGGCATCAGTAACCTGCTAGTGACCATGGTACATAGTTTTGCCTTTACTGGGGGATCAGTCCTGTCTGTGGCACCCATCTATACTATGTACCCACACCACACCAACAGTCTTGAGTAATATCCATTTAGCAAATTATGCATTTTTCCTATACCACAAATGTCCAACTCTTAAATGATGATAAGTTTTTATCAACTGCATAAGGTGAATAGGAAGACTAGAAAGTGAATGGTTCAAAGGTTTTGAAGGCGTTTCGCCAAATAACCGTATAAGTAATAAAAAAATAAACAATAACCGTGTAAGTAATAAAAGAATAAACACAAATAAATGTAACTTTCTTACAGCACTTAGGAATGACCAATCTACCATGAAATTTGGTTTTCCTATGCAAGGAACAGATGTCGGTAAATCTTAAAATCTTAACATGTTCTCTATACACAATATTAACATACATTTTTTGTGCGCTTTTTCCACATATCATATCAAATTTTATCTGTTACTTCTTGCAAACTGAAAGGGCTAATATACATAGCATATCCTCAACATTCCATACAAAATATACGATGGGTTCAAGCCACCATTTTCCCTCTAAACTGTTTTACTACAATATAACACCATAAATAAAGACAAACTGGATGCAACTTCTTCATTCAGAAAAAAAAATTGCTTATAAATCAGCTTTTCCTAAACACTTTCTTCTACGTGATAGCCAATAAATGGCTTCTCATGTACATTCGTTACATAGTCTGTTGTGATTAAAGTAACAGTTGTGGAGCATGATTTGGAGCATTACATTTTAGTGAATGGTAAGAAATTTGGCAAAATAAGTAAATAAAGGAAACAGTAACAAGGTAACACACTTAAAAAACAACAGAACTTATGAAAACCATACCTAACCACCCTTGCAGTCCACTTTTGTCTTAATTCACATCATTATAGTCGAAATATACCAGCCACAAATGTGAGTGAGCACCACCAGGATGGTGCCAGACGTCAATAAACAAACAGCAAAGTGATTGACAGTCCCTGTTAGATCTTATGTTGGTACATTAGCACTGTACTAGTGCGTTATACAAAATAGCAAGAGAATGTATTAAAGCAAATGAGGTTGTTCTTTGTTCCTGGTGCTACCTCACTAAACGAGTCACAGCATTGTATCAAAAAAAAGTTTATAGAATCATTTCAGCCATCGAGGCTATGTGGGTTTTTAGTAGACTTTGTTGATAGTTTTAAGTTAGTCAACCCAACATTTTCCCTGCGATACATATCCCTTTTTGCCTCATCTAAAAGACTTCCAAAATCATAATACAATGAATAATGCTCTGCAACTTTCATATCATCTTCCAAACACTACATTAACATTGCAAAATCTACTCGCTCAATATTCAGGGCCAGAGGCCATGCTAATATACACAATTACCTTACAAATGTGTATTTATAGCAGTAACAGGGTTTAGATCCTGCCCGTCTCGTATCAATTCAAAACATTATTCTTTACACATCAACCATAAGGTAAAATTTACGAAGACAAACACATATGCAATAACTGATACACTTCGACAGAAGTGGTACCAGTGGAAACCTTACACTGCAGACTGAATACGGAAGATGGAATTTTATGTGTAGTACCTCCTAAGATACCAAAATACACTTTAGCCCCTATGTGAGGTTTTCATGGGTTTTGATGACGGGCAGGTGAGATCATGTTTCAATATAAGGATGTAGCAGTTGATTTACTGCATAAGAAGAACTGTTACACTTGGGATCAAATCCTCTTCGTATTACTAAAGACATTTGAACTCTCTGTTGTTTACCTCTCAACCCAAAAAAACCCTCATTCGTAACACTGCTACTCAAGAGTCTCTGGTATCGAAAGATTAGCCATACAGGCGAGACCTGATAAGCCTATCCTTTTAAAAAGTCTCTTCTGTGCCATGAATGGTTACGTAACCATAAAACATACATCATATACACATTCATCTGATTTTGTAAATACCAATTTTTTGGAACTGCAAATGAATAAGGGAATAATCCTCAATAGTAGTATTTGCAATGATCGTAGCCCACGTTTATCCACCAGCTTCAAGACCGTATCGTGATGAGTTAATCATTATGTAATAAGAAGCGTACAAATTACGCTGCATAGCTAGAAAGTGCATTATTAAGCAACATATCTGAACAGTATAATTATGTTACAAACAAGACAGCCTTAACCCTCGCTATCACATAAAGTTACGAATAGATGGACAGAGTATAAGATATACGCTTATATTAGCTGGGATGAAGAGATGAACCATTTAAATATAGAGCCATCTAGGTCCTTCCACGTCTAGGGGTAGAACCCCCTTCAATCTAGCCCTCCTCCCCCCACCCCCCCATGTGACATGCCCAGTGCTGGGTGTGGCTACAACCTCCCACTATGGGGTACCCCCCCTACAGTAGGTAAACAATAAACCCCATGCCCCAATGAGGGAAATAGTCCCCCCCCCATCAACCAGGAACAAGCAGACCCGAGCGGGAGACACCCTCCATAACAGTAGAGTTGTCATAGGTGTGAGAGATAGAGGAGAGTAAATATGGCTTCTCAACTCCTCGAGTCTATTAACTCGACCCGGAATCGTGTTTCCTTCCCTTTAAAACCCACGACTCCTCGATATTCCATGGTGGCCTCGACCTAACGACCTAACCCGGGTACACAGGGGGCGAGACGACCCCGCTAAAGTCGGGGGAAACCCCAAGTTACACCGGGATCCAACTGCCTGTTTACAATTACTCCCACAACGACAGGTTTGAACCCTCCCACTTCTGGGACACTTTCCCCCCTTAATACTCACGGGTAGACGAAAAACAGCGTGGTACATGCTAGAAGTAGCGTCCAAGCACACGTGGCCGGTATAAAACGTGTCTTGGGCTTACAACTTGGCATTTTATCTTATATTTGTCAAACTCTCCATCTCAGCAATCAAAACATGGCCGCACCTCAGTCAGACAGCATAGACGACTGAGGCCCACGTCCGCCGAAGGCGCCGACCTGCGCGTGAGGATCGCACGGCCGCCGATGAAGGATCAGAAACCACATAAGTTTCGACTATAAGCAACTCGATCCTCTTTATCACATTATAAATTCCTTTAATAACTTCAGTGGCTACATCTTGGAGGCGTCTATAGGTGGATAATTGACAAACAGCTTTTACTTGTTGTTCCTCAAGTCTCTGGCCAGCTTAACCTCATGAGCGCCACAACGAGTTGTAAGATTTCACCTACAACCCTCTGGAAATATCCCCCCCCCGCCACAACCCAGGCCAACAACCGTCCTTAATGACGGTTTTCATTATTCAAATGAAGGATGACCACATGTAACTGGCATTCTAACTCCCCCCCCCCCCTTCAGTACAGGTGTGTGTGGGGGGGTTATTGATTGAATCACAGGCTAACTACCTCCAACGAGTCAACCACTTGTTGATAAGTGCTTTTGGAGTCAGCCTCCAAGCCACGTATCCCAGCGCTCTCCCCCCCTCCCCCCCACTCACTCCCACATGTCCCAGAAGTTAGTTGGGATCAAGGCGGGACCAGAGCCCAATTTTCATCCCAAGACTCGACTCCCACTCGGGTTAAAGCCACCAAGCGGTTTCTCCCTTCAATAATTCTTATATAAGAATAACCAGTTCTAGATAAATGAGTTATCTAACCTCCTAACCCGTGTCTTCACTTATTTTTATCATCTGCCAATCTTGACCGACTCTTAATCATATTCATTTCAATTTTTCCCTATTTACCATCGCCCCGTTTTCTTTAATTCTTCATATTTCCTCCGATTTTTTTTCAGTTAATGTCTTCCATTTCAGCTTCTCATAAATTTACTCCAAATTATCACATTTAACCGTATTTCTCAGATTTTCTGTTCATACTGTATATATACATTTTTTGTTTATAATATATATTAAAATTCCTGTGTTCATTACGTTTCAAAATGGCCGACATTTTCTTCTCCATGACCTTCACAATTTTGCATTAAATCCATCTATAAAAATCTATCGTCCAATCTAAGTCGTTTTTCTCATGAATATAATTTATTTATGGACTCGATGAAATTATAGAGCTGGTGAGAGGGTTGTTCTGCGATGAGAAATGGACCAAATAAGAAAAAATATATATATGAAAATGGAGGAGGCCGGGGGGGGGGGGGTTATATCTTCTACGTCACGACCAAATTTCAGAGAAGTGGATTTAAAAAAAATATATATATATATGGTTTATTCATCGTGTTCTTATTATAAGATAAATTTGTACTAATTTACTATATCTAAAAATATATATATATATATATATATATATATATATATATATATATATATATATATATATAGATGTCAATTTTCATGTTAGAAATATTAAATTTCTTAGTTCGCCAAAACTACGAAAACACATTAACATGTACGAAATTATTTAGATATATATCAGTTAACAGAAACTGCCAGGTATCGTTAATGGGTAAATAGATTATCAGGAGACAGACTGGATTAATTATGATAATAATTCACACAAAGAAAAGATGGAATTCATGTTTTTAGAAGCTGTACGAGACACCGAGTCAGGACAGAGGAGCAACCACACCGTCATTCATGGAACATTACAAATGGAGATGTAATAATTAATAAATACAATATTATGCACTTCTGCGCCATAATAAGTATTAATTTCAATTTCAACTTTGAAAAAAAAATTATGGTCTTAAATGCATTGTAGTTTGTTAAGTAAATTACGTGGAAAAGGAAAGAACTACAGAATATAATCTTGAAATAAAATGGTGGTGCTTGCCAGAAATAAATAATTTTTGTTTTTCTTTTAGATTTATGCCTGGAAGATGTAGTTTATCATACACCAGAGACTAATTATTGCTCACATGAAGTACAATCTTAATTTTGGCGAAGTCTTGGCCCAAAAGCTGATTGGAATGATAAATTATGGAACAGATTTGAATTACGGACTTAGAAATTGGAAATATCAAGAATTTTGAAAAAAAAAAAATTGCGATATGGCTAAATATGAGGTCATAGATATGGTATCTCTCTCTCTCTCTCTCTCTCTCTCTCTCTCTCTCTCTCTCTCTCTCTCTCTCTAGGTAACCCCACACTAACCCCCCGTCTCTCTCTCTCTCTCTCTCTCTCTCTCTCTCTCTCTCTCTCTCTCTCTCTCTCTCTCTCTCTCTCTAGGTAACCCCACACTAACCCCCCGTCTCTCTCTCTCTCTCTCTCTCTCTCTCTCTCTCTCTCTCTCTCTCTCTAGGTAACCCCACACTAACACCCCCGTCTCTCTCTCTCTCTCTCTCTCTCTCTCTCTCTCTCTCTCTCTCTCTCTCTCTCTCTCTCTCTCTCTCTCTCTCTCTAGGTAACCCCACACTAACACCCCCGTCTCTCTCTCTCTCTCTCTCTCTCTCTCTCTCTCTCTCTCTCTCTCTCTCTCTAGGTAACCCCACACTAACACCCCCGTCTCTCTCTCTCTCTCTCTCTCTCTCTCTCTCTCTCTCTCTCTCTCTCTCTCTCTGAGGTGTTGACCTTTGAACTGGCTCATCATATTGACCCATGTCTTGACCTTTGACATGGTGGCTAGCTGACGCCCACAGTTAACGGGGGCACAGAGATAGCTTTTTCTTTCTTTTTTATCTTCATTACCACCTCAGGGGCTGCTGGGGCCTGAGGCTGCGCTACTCCCAGTAGCAGGGCAATGTAGCTTCCTTAAGGTGAGAAGTCCCTGGCTGGACTCCCAGTGGTGGAACTACGCTTTTATGAGGTAGAACTACGCTTTTGTGAGGTAGAACTACGCTTTTGTGAGGTAGAACTACGCTTTTGTGAGGTAGAACTACGCTTTTGTGAGGTAGAACTACGCTCTTATGAGGTAGAACTACGCTTTTGTGAGGTAGAACTACGCTTTTATGAGGTAGAGCTACGCTTTTATGAGGTAGAACTACGCTTTTGTGAGGTAGAGCTACGCTTTTATGAGGTAGAACTACGCTCTTATGAGGTAGAACTACGCTTTTGTGAGGTAGAACTACGCTTTTATGAGGTAGAACTACGCTTTTATGAGGTAGAACTACGCTTTTGTGAGGTAGAGCTACGCTTTTATGAGGTAGAACTACGCTCTTATGAGGTAGAACTACGCTTTTGTGAGGTAGAACTACGCTTTTATGAGGTAGAGCTACGCTTTTATGAGGTAGAACTACGCTTTTGTGAGGTAGAACTACGCTCTTATGAGGTAGAACTACGCTTTTGTGAGGTAGAACTACGCTTTTATGAGGTAGAGCTACGCTTTTATGAGGTAGAACTACGCTTTTGTGAGGTAGAACTACGCTTTTATGAGGTAGAACTACGCTTTTGTGAGGTAGAACTACGCTTTTATGAGGTAGAACTACGCTCTTATGAGGTAGAACTACGCTTTTGTGAGGTAGAACTACGCTTTTATGAGGTAGAACTACGCTTTTGTGAGGTAGAACTACGCTTTTGTGAGGTAGAACTACGCTTTTGTGAGGTAGAACTACGCTTTAGTGAGGTAGAACTACGCTTTTGTGAGGTAGAACTACGCTTTTGTGAGGTAGAACTACGCTTTTATGAGGTAGAACTACGCATTTGTGAGGTAGAACTACGCTTTTGTGAGGTAGAACTACGCTTTTGTGAGGTAGAACTACGCTTTTATGAGGTAGAACTACGCTTTTGTGAGGTAGAACTACGCTTTTGTGAGGTAGAACTACGCTTTTGTGAGGTAGAACTACGCTTTTATGAGGTAGAACTACGCTTTTGTGAGGTAGAACTACGCTTTTATGAGGTAGAACTACGCTTTTGTGAGGTAGAACTACGCTTTTGTGAGGTAGAACTACGCTTTTGTGAGGTAGAACTACGCTTTTATGAGGTAGAACTACGCTTTTGTGAGGTAGAACTACGCTTTTGTGAGGTAGAACTACGCTTTTGTGAGGTAGAACTACGCTTTTGTGAGGTAGAACTACGCTTTTGTGAGGTAGAGCTACGCTTTTGTGTGGTAGAACTACGCTTTTGTGAGGTAGAGCTACGCTTTTGTGAGGTAGAACTACGCTTTTGTGTGGTAGAACTACGCTTTTGTGAGGTAGAACTACGCTTTTGTGAGGTAGAACTACGCTTTTATGAGGTAGAACTATGCTTTTATGAGGTAGAACTACGCTTTTGTGAGGTAGAACTACGCTTTTATGAGGTAGAGCTACGCTTTTATGAGGTAGAGCTACGCTTTTATGAGGTAGAACTACGCTTTTGTGAGGTAGAACTACGCTTTTATGAGGTAGAGCTACGCTTTTATGAGGTAGAACTACGCTTTTGTGTGGTAGAAGTACGCTTTTATGAGGTAGAGCTACGCTTTTATGAGGTAGAGCTACGCTTTCATGAGGTAGAACTACGCTTTTGTGAGGTAGAACTACGCTTTTATGAGGTAGAACTACGCTTTTGTGAGGTAGAACTACGCTTTTGTGAGGTAGAACTACGCTTTTATGAGGTAGAACTACGCTTTCATGAGGTAGAACTACGCTTTTATGAGGTAGAACTACGCTTTTATGAGGTAGAGCTACGCTTTCATGAGGTAGAACTACGCTTTTGTGAGGTAGAGCTACGCTTTTGTGAGGTAGAGCTACGCTTTTGTGAGGTAGAACTACGCTTTTGTGAGGTAGAACTACGATTTGTGAGGTAGAACTACGCTTTTGTGAGGTAGAACTACGATTTGTGAGGTAGAACTACGCTTTTGTGAGGTAGAACTACGATTTGTGAGGTAGAAGTGAGGCTTTTGTGTTATATATTTGTTTACATCATAACCAATTTATATGTAAGAAGTTGGTTAATATTGAAGCGAATCTTTGATAAATATTCAGTTTTAATATTGAAGCGAATCTTGAATAAATATTCAGTTTTAATATTGAAGCGAATCTTTGATAAATATTCAGTTTTAATATTGAAGCGAATCTTGAATAAATATTCAGTTTTAATATTGAAGCGAATCTTTGATAAATATTCAGTTTTAATATTGAAGCGAATCTTTGATAAATATTTAGCGTTAATTCTTACCTTCAGCTAAAGGTAATAACCATATTGATGAGAGATAAGAACAGATGAGAACAGTAATTAATGATAAATGAGTTAATGGTAATTATCATATACAGGGTATTAATGAGAGATGCCATTCCTTAGGTATAGCATATATATCTATTTATCTCTTAGGTATAGCATATATATCTATTTATCTCTTAGGTATAGCATATATATCTATTTATCTCTTGGGTATAGCATATATATCTATTTATCTCTTAGGTATAGCATATATATCTATTTATCTCTTAGGTATAGCATATATATCTATTTATCTCTTGGGTATAGCATATATATCTATTTATCTCTTAGGTATAGCATATATATCTATTTATCTCTTGGGTATAGCATATATATCTGTTTATCTCTTAGGTATAGCATATATATCTGTTTATCTCTTAGGTATAGCATATATATCTGTTTATCTCTTAGGTATAGCATATATATCTGTTTATCTCTTAGGTATAGCATATATATCTGTTTATCTCTTAGGTATAGCATATATATCTGTTTATCTCTTAGGTATAGCATATATATCTGTTTATCTCTTAGGTATAGCATATATATCTATTTATCTCTTAGGTATAGCACATATATCTATTCATCTCTTGGGTATAGCATATATATCTATTTATTCATTTATCGTCTTATTTATAATACTTGATCGCCGTTTCCAGCGTGAGCGAGGTAGCGCTAGAAAACAGACGAAGAATGGGACCATCCACTCATACACACACACACACACACACACACACACACACACACACACACACACACACACATATTTTTTTTTTCTATACCTCGTCGCTGTCTCCCGCGGTTGCGAGGTAGCGCAAGGAAACAGACGAAAGAAATGGCCCAACCCCCCCATACACATGTACATACACACGTCCACACACGCAAATATACATACATATATATATATATATATATATATATATATATATATATATATATATATATATATATATATATATATATATATACTCTAGCCTGAGTCTGGTACACATTCTATCCAGCAAACCTCAACGGGTGGATGAACAGCTGGGTTGACTGTGGGCCGATCACCTAGGGGTGAGCTGTGGGTCGCCTGGCCAGCCAGATAACCACCTAGGGGTGAGCTGTGGGTCGCCTGGCCAGCCAGATAACCACCTAGGGGTGAGCTGTGGGTCGCCTGGCCAGCCAGATAACCACCTAGGGGTGAGCTGTAGGTTGCCTGGCCAGCCAGATAACCACCTAGGGGTGAGCTGTAGGTCGCCTGGCCAGCCAGATAACCACCTAGGGGTGAGCTGTGGGTCGCCTGGCCAGCCAGATAACCACCTAGGGGTGAGCTGTGGGTCGCCTGGCCACCACAAGCTGAAAACGATTACAGAAATTTCGTCTGTTTGTGTCAATTCTCCAATGTTTGAGCGATTGGCGCTGAATCACACGAATATCTACGGTAATATGGGCATTAAGAACGACCAATGGGGTGGTAGAGACTAGTTAATATCTAGGTTGATAACGACAGTCGACCAATTAGGTGTAAAACTACCCAATTCCCCCAAATTCCTATAGACGATAAGTTAAGACGAGCCAGACATGTTCTGCCAGGCGGGTGATATCACTGTCACATTTTACCTAATTTATATATTTTATTTCTCGAGTTGTTTGGTAATGGCAGAGTTTACAATTAGCCATGATCCTTCGAGGAGGATATGTAGTTTGTTATGATTGTTATAACCATGAGTGTACAGTGTGTGCGTCCGCGTAATATGGGGATAATATTGTAGGATAAATAACGAGCTGGCGACTCCGGGCATTGCGTCATGTGTCAACCATCGGAGGGCACGAGGGTTGTCAGACACCGCCAGCGCTCGTTTCTCACCACCCTTTAAAAAACAAAAAGAAAACGCGCATCTAACTCGACCTTTCTTATTAATAATAACCAACATCCGTAGGATCGTATTGTAGAGGTTATAACATCCGTAAGGTGAGATAAGCGGGTTTTTTTTTTTTTCGCTATTTGTGTTCATGTTAGCGGGGCGGCGGAGGTTCGGAGGCGGGCCGAGAGAGGGCAGCACGGCAGTGTTGTGGTCGACGGTGGGCAGACAACATCGCTCGCCGGTGGTGGTGGTGGTGGTGTCTTCTCCAGTGTGGATCTCTGGGACGTGTAGCTTTCTCTCTCTCTCTCTTTCTCTCCTGGAGAGACACACTCTCTCTTTCTCCTTCTTCCCTCCTGCTGGTGCTACGTGTGAGGGAGAGGCGCCATGCGAGACAAGGACGCCACAGTCGACTACCAGCCCCAGTGTAGTGGGGAGGGACTGGCGTCGTCGCACGAAGAACGTAAACTGTTGCTTTCTCCGCACGACACGGCGCCTGACAGTGAAACCGTTCGTTGTATGGGTCGCGCTGGGGGCGCGTGTGCCCGCCAGCAAGACTGTGATAATGTGAAGGGCGGGAGGGACGCCCCCGAGCTGGTGGAACAGACCAATGGATGCCCAGTGACGCCTCCCACGGACGCCCTTCCAGACGTGAGTATTAACGGGGATGGATGTCATTGGAAAATGCCTTCGGACATTGCTTGTTGCCCCGGTGAACCTGACGGAGGCAGTGACGTGCCTCGCGAGGCAGTGAACCACCGGTTTTACCTCCCTACTGACGAAGATTTGGGGCTATGTCGGGCGGAGGAGCTGACCTCCCCAGCAGGTAGTGGGGCTGCCCCAGCCCCTCCACGCCCCCAGCAGACCTCCACCTCGGGTAGGGTTGGCGTCAAGCTTCACGGGGCACGCCATGTCTTCACCGTGGTGCCCGTGGACACCACGGAACTCCGGAGGGACAAGATCGAAGAGGAACCTGACGAAGAGGAACCCTTGTTGACGTCTTCCTCCTCCTTCGTCGTCGCCCCCAGCGGTAGTAGCGGCAACGTGGCGCCGCTGCCGCTCCCCTGCCACCCCTCCTCCTCTCACTACAACACCGTCAGGGGGTGTGCCGTGGGGCGCCGTGCTCCTGCCTACAGCCCATACCAGACAGTGACTGGGGCTGGATCGCGGGTGTACAACCCATACCACACCATCACTGGCATGCACCCATGCTCGTACCAACGCCTTGATAACGGCTTCTTCCGCGTGCCAACGACCCTGTCCAGGCGAGAGTACGGGATTGGTGGGTCGACCTTACTCTTCCCCCGCCCGGAGTACGCTGGGGAGGAGGAACCTCCTTCGGCGTCTTCGTCGCCCAAGGGCGTGGCGGCGGCCACGACGCCCGTCGGCCTCCATCGCGTCTCGACCCTCCCCAACCCCAAGACCAACCCATACCTCCCCCTCAGGCAAGTCTTCACCCAGCAGTGGGGGGCGCTGCCGCCCCTGCCAGACGACGCCCACCTCGAACAACTGACGACGCAGCCAACGAACCAGCTGACGGTGCACTCTGGCGTCAGCATCGACGTTGGAAGTACTGACGGGTACAATATGACTGTCAGGGGCGCCGTCGTGTTCCCAGACCAGCTGTCGCTCATCCCGCCCGTGGCAAGGTAAGATTCTACTGTGCCTCCTTCAGGTAGGGTTGGGGGTTCTGTCTCGCCTTCGTCAGTAGGGCCTTTGGATCGGGGGAGGGGCCTTTGTAGACCCGTCCAGGGCTGCCGACATGGTTAAGTTGTTAACACAACTTCAAATAAATAAAGTATGGCATCCATGTGTTACACTCGAACAAAAAAAGATTATCTTAGAACCTTCTGAAGGTGTATATTCGAAGGCAATGTTACATCCTCACTCTGTGGCCAATGGCCAGTCACGTCATTGTTCTATTTATGTTCTTTTCGATAATTTGAGTATATATATATATATATATATATATATATATATATATATATATATATATATATATATATTATATTATCCATGGGAATAGGGGATTAAGAATACTTCCCACTTATTCCCTGCGTGTCGTAGAAGGCGCCTAAAAGGGGAGGGAGCGGGGGGCTGGAAATCCTCCCCTCTCGTTTCTTTGTTTTTTTTTTCCAAAAGAAGGAACAGAGGGGGCCAGGTGAGGATATTCCAAAAAAGGCCCAGTCCTCTGTTCTTAACGCTACCTCGCTAACGCGGGAAATGGCGAATAGTTTAAAAATATATATATATTTTTTTTTTTTTTTTTTGCTTTGTCGCTGTCTCCCGCGTTTGCGAGGTAGCGCAAGGAAACAGACGAAAGAAATGGCCCAACCCACCCCCATACACATGTATATACATACGTCCATACACGCAAATATACATACCTATACAGCTTTCCATGGTTTACCACAGACGCTTCACATGCCCTGATTCAATCCACTGACAGCACGTCAACCCCGGTATACCACATCGATCCAATTCACTCTATTCCTTGCCCTCCTTTCACCCTCCTGCATGTTCAGGCCCCGATCACACAAAATCTTTTTCACTCCCACTTTCCACCTCCAATTTGGTCTCCCACTTCTCGTTCCCTCCACCTCCGACACATATATCCTCTTGGTCAATCTTTCCTCACTCATTCTCTCCATGTGCCCAAACCATTTCAAAACACCCTCTTCTGCTCTATCAACACGCTCGTTTTATTTCCACACATCTCTCTTACCCTTACGTTACTTACTCGATCAAACCACCTCACACCACACATTTTCCTCAAACATCTCATTTCCAGCACATCCATCCTCCTGCGCACAACTCTATCCATAGCCCACGCCTCGCAACCATACAACATTGTTAGAACCACTATTCCTTCAAACATAACCATTTTTGCTTTCCGAGATAATGTTCTCGACTTCCACACATTCTTCAAGGCTCCCAGGATTTTCGCCTCCTCCCCCACCCGATGATCCACTTCCGCTTCCATGGTTCCATCCGCTGCCAGATCCACTCCCAGATATCTAAAACACTTTACTTCCTCCAGTTTTTCTCCATTCAAACTTACCTCCCAATTGACTTGACCCTCAACCCTACTGTACCTAATAACCTTGCTCTTATTCACATTCACAATATTCACATTATTCAGATTGGGGAAGAGCAGTGTGGTTTCAGAAGTGGTAGAGGATGTGTGGATCAGGTGTTTGCTTTGAAGAATGTATGTGAGAAATACTTAGAAAAGCAAATGGATTTGTATGTAGCATTTATGGATCTGGAGAGGGCATATAATAGAGTTGATAGAGATGCTCTGCGGAAGATATTAAGAATATATGGTGTAGGAGGCAAGTTGTTAGAAGCAGTGAAAAGTTTTTATCAAGGATGTAAGGCATGTGTACGTGTAGGAAGAGAGGAAAGTGATTGGTTCTCAGTGAATGTAGGTTTGCGGCAGGGGTGTGTGATGTCTCCATGGTTGTTTAATTTGTTTATGGATGGGGTTGTTAGGGAGGTGAATGCAAGAGTTTTGGAAAGAGGGGCAAGTATGAAGTCTGTTGTGGATGAGCGAGCTTAGGAAGTGAGTCAGTTGTTGTTCGCTGATGATACAGCGCTGGTGGCTGATTCATGTGAGAAACTGCAGATGCTGGTGACTGAGTTTGGTAAAGTGTGTGAAAGAAGAAAGTTAAGAGTTAATATATATATATATATATATATATATATATATATATATATATATATATATATATATATATATATATATATCCCTAGGGATAGGGGAGAAAGAATACTTCCCACGCATTCCTCACGTGTCGTAGAAGGCGACTAAAGGGGACGGTAGCGGGGGGCCAGAAACCCTCTCCTCCTTGTATTTTGACTTTCTAAAAGGAGAAACAGAAGGAGTCACGCGGGGAGTGCTCATCCTCCTCGAAGGCTCAGATTGGGGTGTCTAAATGTGTGTGGATGTAACGAAGATGAGAAAAAAGGAGAGATAGGTAGTATGTTTGAGGAAAGGAACCTGGATGTTTTGGCTCTGAGTGAAACGAAGCTCAAGGATAAAGGGGAAGAGTGGTTTGGGAATGTCTTGGGAGTAAAGTCAGGGGTTAGTGAGAGGACAAGAGCAAGGGAAGGAGTAGCACTACTCTGAAACAGGAGTTGTGGGAGTATGTGATAGGGTAAAACTGAAAGTTGATGGAGAGAGATGGGTGATTATTGGTGCATATGCACCTGGGCATGAGAAGAAAGATCATGAGAGGCAAGTGTTTTGGGAGCAGCTGATTGAGTGTGTTAGTGGTTTTGATACACAAGACCGGATTATAGTGATGGGTGATTTGGATGCAAAGGTGAGTAATGTGGCAGTTGAAGGAATAATTGGTATACATGGGGTGTTCAGTGTTGTAAATGGATATGGTGAAGTGCTTGTAGATTTATGTGCTGAAAAAGGACTGGTGATTGGGAATACCTGGTTTAAAAAGCGAGATATACATAAGTATACGTATGTAAGTAGGAGAGATGGCCAGAGAGCGTTATTGAATTACGTGTTAATTGATATGCGCGCGAAAGAGAGACTTTTGGATGTTAATGTGCTGAGAGGTGCAACTGGAGGGATGTCTGATCATTATCTTGTGGAGGCGAAGGTGAAGATTTATAGGGGTTTTCAGAAAAGAAGAGAGAATATTGGGGTGAAGAGAGTGGTGAAAGTAACTGAGCTTGGGAAGGAGACTTGTGTGAGGAAGTAACAGGAGAGACTGAGTACAGAATGGAAAAAGGTGAGAACAAACGAGGAAAGGGGAGTGGGGGAGGAATGGGATGTATTCAGGGAAGCAGTGATTGCTTGCACAAAAGATGCTTGTGGCATGAGAAGCGTAGGAGGTGGGTTGATTAGAAAGGGTAGTGAGTGGTGGGATGAATAAGTAAGATTATTAGTGAAAGAGAAGACAGAGGCATTTGGACGATTTTGCAGGGAAAAAATGCAAATGAGTGGGAGATTTATAGAAGAAAGAAGCAGGAGGTCAAGAGAAAGATGCAAGAGGTGAAAAAGAGGGCAAATGAGAGTTGGGGTGAGAGAGTATCATTAAATTTTAGGGAGAATAAAAAGAAGTTTTGGAAGGAGGTAAATAAAGTGCGTAAGACAAGGGAGCAAATGGGAACTTCAGTGAAGGGGGCTAATGGGGAGGTGATAACAAGTAGTGGTGATGTGAGAAGGAGATGGAGTGAGCATTTTGAAGGTTTGTTGAATGTGTTTGATGATAGAGTGGTAGATATAGGGTGTTTTGGTCGAGGTGGTGTGCAAAGTGAGAGGGTTAGGGAAAATGATTTGGTAAACAGAGAAGAGGTAGTAAAAGCTTTGCGGAAGATGAAAGCCGGCAAGGCAGCAGGCTTGGATGGTATTGCAGTGGAATTTATTAAAAAAGAGGGTGACTATATTGTTGACTGGTTGGTAAGGTTATTTAATGTATGTATGATTCATGGTGAGGTGCCTGAGGATTGGCGGTATGCTTGCATAGTGCCATTGTACAAAGGCAAAGGGGATAAGGGTGAGTGCTCAAATTACAGAGGTATAAGTTTGTTGAGTATTCCTGGTAAATTATATGGGAGGGTATTGATTGAGAGGGTGAAGGCATGTACAGAGCATCAGATTGGGGAAGAGCAGTGTGGTTTCAGAAGTGGTAGAGGATGTGTGGATCAGGTGTTTGCTTTGAAGAATGTATGTGAGAAAAGCAAATGGATTTGTATGTAGCATTTATGGATCTGGAGAAGGCATATGATAGAGTTGACAGAGATGCTCTGTGGAAGGTATTAAGAATATATGGTGTGGAAGGCAAGTTGTTAGAATTAGTGAAAAGTTTTTATCGAGGATGTAAGACATGTGTACGTGTAGGAAGAGAGGAAAGTGATTGGTTCTCAGTGAATGTATGTCTCCATGGTTGTTTAATTTGTTTATGGATGGGGTTGTTAGGGAGGTGAATGCAAGAGTTTTGGAAAGAGGGGCAAGTATGCAGTCTGTTGTGGATGAGAGAGCTTGGGAAGTGAGTCGGTTGTTCGCTGATGATACAGCGCTGGTGGCTGATTCATGTGAGAAACTGCAGAAGCTGGTGACCGAGTTTGGTAAAGTGTGTGAAAGAAGAAAGTTAAGATTAAATGTGAATAAGAGCAAGGTTATTAGGTACAGTAGGGTTGAGGGTCAAGTCAATTGGGAGGTAAGTTTGAATGGAGAAAAACTGGAGGAAGTGAGGTGTTTTAGGTATCTGGGAGTGGATTTGGCAGTTAATGGAACCATGGAAGCGGAAGTGAATCATAGGGTGGGGGAGGGGGCGAAAATTCTGGGGGCCTTGAAGAATGTTTGGAAGTCGAGAACATTATCTCGGTAAGAAAAAATGGGTATGTTTGAAGGAATAGTGGTTCCAACAATGTTGTATGGTTGCGAGGCGTGAGCTATGGATAGAGTTGTGCGCAGGAGGGTGGATGTGCTGGAAATGAGATGTTTGAGGACAATATGTGGTGTGAGGTGGTTTGATCGAGTAAGTAATGTAAGGGTAAGAGAGATGTGTGGAAATAAAAAGAGTGTGGTTGAGAGAGCAGAAGAGGGAGTTTTGAAATGGTTTGGTCATATGGAGAGAATGAGTGAGGAAAGATTGACCAAGAGGATATATGTCAGAGGTGGAGGGAACGAGGAGAAGTGGGAGACCAAATTGGAGGTGGAAAGATGGATTGAAAAAGATTTTGAGTGATCGGGGCCTGAACATGCAGGGGGGTGAAAGGCGTGCAAGGAATAGAGTGAGTTGGAACGATGTGGTATACCGGGGTCGACGTGCTGTCAATGGATTGAACCAGGGCATGTGAAGCGTCGGGGGTAAACCATGGAAAGTTCTGTGGGACCTGGATGTGGTTTCGGTGCATTATTGCATGACAGCTAGAGACTGAGTGTGAACGAATGGGGCCTTTGTTGTCTTTTCCTAGCGCTACCTCGCGCACATGCGGGGGGGGGGGGGGTTGTCATTTCATGTGTGGCGGGAAGGCGACGGGAATGGAAGAAGGCAGCAGGTATGAATATGTACATGTGTGTATATATATATATATATATATATATATATATATATATATATATTTTTTTTTTTTTTTTTTTTTTTTTTTTTTTTTTGCTTTGTCGCTGTCTCCCGCGTTTGCGAGGTAGCGCAAGGAAACAGACGAAAGAAATGGCCCAACCCACCCCCATACACATGTATATACATACGTCCACACACGCAAATATACATACCTACACAGCTTTCCATGGTTCACCCCAGACGCTTCACATGCCTTGATTCAATCCACTGACAGCACGTCAACCCCGGTATACCACATCGCTCCAATTCACTCTATTCCTTGCCCTCCTTTCACCCTCCTGCATGTTCAGGCCCCGATCACACAAAATCTTTTTCACTCCATCTTTCCACCTCCAATTTGGTCTCCCTCTTCTCCTCGTTCCCTCCACCTCCGACACATATATCCTCTTGGTCAATCTTTCCTCACTCATTCTCTCCATGTGCCCAAACCATTTCAAAACACCCTCTTCTGCTCTCTCAACCACGCTCTTTTTATTTCCACACATCTCTCTTACCCTTACGTTACTTACTCGATCAAACCACCTCACACCACACATTGTCCTCAAACATCTCATTTCCAGCACATCCATCCTCCTGCGGACAACTCTATCCATAGCCCACGTCTCGCAACCATACAACATTGTTGGAACCACTATTCCTTCAAACATACCCATTTTTGCTTTCCGAGATAATGTTCTCGACTTCCACACATTCTTCAAGGCTCTCAGAATTTTCGCCCCCTCCCCCACCCTATGATCCACTTCCGCTTCCATGGTTCCATCCGCTGCCAGATCCACTCCCAGATATCTAAAACACTTCACTTCCTCCAGTTTTTCTCCATTCAAACTCACCTCCCAATTGACTTGACCCTCAACCCTACTGTACCTAATTACCTTGCTCTTATTCACATTTACTCTTAACTTTCTTCTTTCACACACTTTACCAAACTCAGTCACCAGCTTCTGCAGTTTCTCACATGAATCAGCCACCAGCGCTGTATCATCAGCGAACAACAACTGACTCACTTGGTTGCCAAATATCTTCAGACTAATTCACAAAACTTCGTCAAAGCCTGTGCTGAAGTTACGAGTTAAAAATGTATCTGTTTTTCTTATGATTTCCGGCCTTATGGGTATTTTGAAATGGTCACGAACATAAAATGGAGCCACAGGAACTGTCAAAACCGTATGATATTTATTTTTTATTTCATACATTGCTCACAAGTGCCATTTCATTGTGCGCTAGAAAGAGAATTATGTAATCAATTATCCCTTGTGAATTACATTATAAACTATTCTTTAATGTCATTCCATCATACACGAAGAACTCTTTATTTTACCGACTATTTATTTATCAGTATTTTAACTCTTCATTAAGTTGTCATCAGTTCCAAATTAAATGTATATCCGCGCCCTGGTATTTGTGGTCAGTTCCTTAAATTTTAGGTGATGGTTTGCTGGAGTTGATGCAACCACTAGCTTAGCGCTATATATATATATATATATATATATATATATATATATATATATATATATATATATATATATATATATATATCCCTAGGGATAGGGGAGAAAGAATACTTCCCACGTATTTCCTGCGTGTCGTAGAAGGCGACTAAAAGGGGAGGGAACGGGGGGCTGGAAATCCTCCCCTCTTTTTTTTCAATTTTCCAAAAGAAGGAACAGTGAAGGGGGCCAGGTGAGGATATTCCCTCAGAGGCCCAGTCCTCTGTTCTTAACGCTACCTCGCTAACGCGGGAAATGGTGAATAGTATGAAAGAAAGAAATATATATATATATATATATATATATATATATATATATATATTTTTTATTTTATATATATAAATTGCCAAATAACGGTCGCTCTCCTCTATATACATTAGAATATAAATACCTGCAAACTATACATTATAGTTAAAGATTCAGGGATATCAATTGGGACAGCGGTGCAGTGAAAGATATAGATATAGGAATTTGAACGCTAAATTAACCGCTAAATGTATGTATAGGAAACAGGATCGCCAACCCCCGCCTCAGCGAGGTAGCGCCAGGAAACAGACGAAGGAAGACCCATCCAGTCATATATAAACACATACACGTACATATACATAACATATACATACATGTACATATAAACACATGTACATATTCATACTCGCCCGCCTTCATCCATTCACGGCGCCACCCCACCCCATAGGAAACAGCATCGCCAACCCCCTCGTCAGCGAGGTAGCGCCAGGAAAACAGACGAAAAAAATGCCACATCCGATCACTCTCAGTCTAGCTGGTGTGTGTGTGTGTGTGTGTGTATGTGTGTGTGTGTGTGTATCACAAAGTATGATGAACGAATGTAGAATGACTTTAGTGAATGAAAATGCTGAAACCCACTTACTGAAATGAGGAGAATGCAGTGCTGGAATATACCATAATACTTCGTCTCCTATGTATGATATACCATAATGCTTCGTCTCCTATGTAAGATATACCATAATGCTTCGTCTCCATTGTATCATAAAGAAAATCAGGTAAATACCTGGGAGTCTGGCTCGGCTCGACTGAGGCATTCATGGCTGACCATGTCGCTCCCCCGCCACCAAAATTGTTCTCATAATTCCGTGTATTTTGGACCGCCATGGTCACTCTGGTCCTCCCTAGAGTGAAGTAGAGTGAACTGATGAATTGATCATCCTCATCATAGAGTGTGTAGCGCGCGTTGGTCTCCCCTTCCTTCAAAATGGCATGCATTTCCCGAAGAAGTGTATTTCTCGCTAACCTATTTCTCGCAGTGGTGGTCGGGAAGGACTGGCACATGTGGCGTTATTTGGCGGAGACTTGCGCATGTGTGCAGACCCCAGGCGTTGTTAGTGTGTCAGTTAAGTCTAACAACAATACATGAACAATAATCTAACAACAGTTCGGTCAAAATTAGCATAAAAACATCTCTATTGAACAATTGTTTCACGGAACACGCACATTTCCATGGCAGGTGTGAGCCACAAGCAAATTACACTCGATGTCGAATTTTGATTTGCGTCCGGAAATAATGTTTATAAACATGTAAGAGGTGAAGGTTATTTAATACAACTATAATTACGCAATATCTTATTTTTATCATCCTTTATTATATTTTATTTGGGCTGGTGTTGTATTTCTGGATTAAAGTTTCTCAGTTTTCTGGTCACGTAAGACGCTCGCTTGATCTCCCGCTGGGAGGGAGAGGTGTCAGGGGAGACGAAGGATAAATAATTAATTTATTTTTTTTTATCCAGCCTCATCCATCTGCTGTCTGAATTATCTCGTTATTTTTTTTTTTATTTATTATTGAACCTTCATGCAAAACAGTTGTCTGATGGTAGTTTATATCTATGCAGTTTTGAGACTTGTTAAGGTTGAAGGACGAATGGCTTGTATCATTTTATATTTGTTATACTTTCTCGCTGTCTCCCTCGTCAGCGAGGTAGCGCAAGGAAACAGACGGAAGAATGGCCCAACCCGCCCACATACACATGTATACACACACACGTCCACACACGCACATATACATACCTATACATCACAACGTATACATATATATACATACACATACACGTATTCATAATTGCTGCCTTCATCCTTTCCCGTCGCCACCCCGCAACACATGAAATTGCACCTCCTCCCCCCGCATGTGTGCGAGGTAGCGCCAGGAAAACTGACAACAAAAGCCACATTCGTTCACACTCAGTCTCTAGCTGTCATGTAATAATGCACCGAAACCACAGCTCCCTTTCCACATCTAGGCCCCACAAAACTTTCCATGGTTTACCCCAGACGCTTCACATGCCCTGGTTCAATCCAATGACAGCACGTCGACCCCGGTATACCACATCGTTCCAATTCACTCTATTCCTTGCACACCTTTCACCCTCCTGCATGTTCAGACCCCGATCACTCAAAATCTTCTTCACTCCATCCCTCTACCACCAATATATATATATATATATATATATATATATATATATATATATATATATATATATATTGCTGTGTTCTGTATAATAAACATTTATATTTATGTAACTCTGGTATTGCCTAACTGTAATGTTGAGTTTAATATTGACCTAATTTTTATGTATATGGTTTTCATAGTTGCTCGCCGTTTCCCGCGATACAGA
Organism: Panulirus ornatus; assembly: GCF_036320965.1. NCBI lineage: Eukaryota > Metazoa > Arthropoda > Malacostraca > Decapoda > Palinuridae > Panulirus > Panulirus ornatus. The sequence goes on from NC_092284.1 coordinate 7,350,043, forward strand.
GGTGGCGCCAGGAAACACGAAGAATGGCCCATCCACTGATATACACACTCACACACATATATATACATAAACGCCCATACACGTACAGATACATATGCATTTCAACATATACATATATACACTTGTACACATTCCTATGAGTCCTCGGGGAAATGAAACATAAGTTCCCAAGTGCAGTTTCATGCAATAATCTCATTATATATATATATATATATATATATATATATATATATATATATATATATATATATATATATATATAAGTATACTTCTGTGTATGTTTCTCGTATTAGAATAATTATAAGAATATATTAAATCTGTATTAAGTCTATATTATGAAGTTATTGTATAGCAAAGTGGGGGGAAGTATAGCATTAAAAAGTGTATGAATATTAATAATTATGATATTAATAATAATAATAATTTATTTATTATTATTTTTCTTTTCTTTCTTTCATACTATTCGCCATTTCCCGCATTAGTAAGGTAGCGTTAAGAACAGAGGATTGGGCCTTTGAGGGAATATCCTCATCTGGCCCCCTTCTCTGTTCCTGCTTTGAGAAAAAAGAAAAAAAAAAAAAAAAAGGAGGATTTCCAGCCCCCCGCTCCCTTCCCTTTTAGTCGCCTTCTACGACATGCAGGGAATACATGGGAAGTATTCTTTCTCCCCTATCCCCTATTATTATTATTATTATTATTATTATTATTATTATTATCATACATCCACTGGTAAATGTAATTTATTGATAAACTCAACACTTGACCATGTATGGTGGCACAGACACTAGTGGTCTGTGTCACACGAGGGTACAGTACGTGACCATGTATGGTGGCACAGACACTAGTGGTCTGTGTCACACAGACACAATACTTGACCATGTATAGTGGCACAGACACTAGTGGTCTGTGTCACACAGACACAATACTTGACCATGTATGGTGGCACAGACACTAGTGGTCTGTGTCACACGAGGGTACAATACTTGACCATGTATGGTGGCACAGACACTAGTGGTCTGTGTCACACAGACACAATACTTGACCATGTATGGTGGCACAGACACTAGTGGTCTGTGTCACACGGACACAATACTTGACCATGTATGGTGGCACAGACACTAGTGGTCTGTGTCACACGAGGGTACAATACTTGACCATGTATAGTGGCACAGACACTAGTGGTCTGTGTCACACAGACACAATACTTGACCATGTATGGTGGCACAGACACTAGTGGTCTGTGTCACACGAGAGTACAATACCATGTATAGTGGCACACACTAGTGGTCTGTGTCACACAGACACAATACTTGACCATGTATGGTGGCACAGACACTAGTGGTCTGTGTCACACAGACACAATACTTGACCATGTATGGTGGCACAGACACTAGTAGTCTGTGTCACACAGACACAATACTTGACCATGTATGGTGGCACAGACACTAGTGGTCTGTGTCACAGACACAATACTTGACCATGTATAGTGGCACAGACACTAGTGGTCTGTGTCACACAGACACAATACTTGACCATGTATGGTGGCACAGACACTAGTGGTCTGTGTCACACAGACACAATACTTGACCATGTATGGTGGCACAGACACTAGTGGTCTGTGTCACACGAGGGTACAATACCATGT
>NC_092284.1:7354187-7374187 GCF_036320965.1 Panulirus ornatus
ATATATATATATATATATATATTCTTTCAAACTATTCGCCATTTCCCGCGTTAGCGAGGAAGCGTTAAGAACAGAGAACTGGGCCTTTGAGGGAATACCCTCACCTGGCCCCCTTCTCTGTTCCTTCTTTTTGAAAATTAAAAAAAAAATAATGAGAGGGGAGGATTTCCAGCCCCCCGCTCCCTCACCTTTTAGTCGCCTTCTACGACACGCAGGGAATACGTGGGAAGTATTCTTAATCCCCTATCCCCAGGGATAGGGATATATATATATATATATATATATATATATATATATATATATATATATATATATATATATATATTCTTTCTTTCTTTCAAACTATTCGCCATTTCCCGCAGTAGCAAGGTAGCGTTAAGAACAAAGGACTGGGCCTCTGAGGGAATATCCTCACTTGGCCCCCTTCTCTGTTCCTTCGTTTGGAAAATTGAAAAATATACATATTGGAAAGGATCACAATTTTGCACGTGATCAAGATATTCCTATGAGTCCACGGGGGAAAATGAAACTAAAAGTTCCCAAGTGCACTTTCATGTAATAATCACATCATCAGGGGAGACACAAGAGAGAAATATAACAGTCAGTTGATATACAACGAAGAGACGTAGCTAGGACGCCATTTGGTAAACATGTGATTGTCCAAGACAGACAACGAGCGTATCATAAATTTTTTTTACAAATTTTATCAACAATAAAGTTATTTAATTTGTATAGACCATCACTAATATTAAGATTATAAGTCTTTGTGTATTTAATAATAGAAGATTCAATGATATTTCTCTTGGTAATAGAGTTAGAGTTAATAACGGAGATGGCGTTACGCCAGTCAATACGATGATCATAGTTTTTAACGTGATTAAACAAGGCATTTGATTCTTGTCCCGTTCTTATACTATATTTATGTTGCTTAAGTCTAACAGAAAGATCCTTACCAGTCTGACCAACATAAAACTTATCACAGCTTTTACATGGCACTTTATAGATGCATCCAGGAGAATTTTCTGGTGAATTCCTGATTAAGAGAATAATATTATTAAGGATAGTTGAATGTCAGGTTCTGAAATGGTGGCCACACACACTCCAGATGAAACAGCCCCCCCCCCCCCCCCCCAGCCATCATACAGAGCTTCACTACAGTCATCCCAGGTACAGCCAACTGTAACTGGGTCTCACGATTACCTCATGGGAGGGTACAGGGACCCAACACCCCCCCCCCACAATGGTCCTCTTAAAGTGTGTGTGTGTGTGTGTGTGATAGTGGGGGCCAAAGACCTGAGCCAGGGCGAGCCTCGCACACCTGCCATTCTTATGTATTTATACTACAGAAGTAATCTGTGTTGCGTGTCGCCTTCTTCCTAGATACAGTGGAGATACAGTCTGGGTACAGTGGATATACAGTCTGGGTATAGTGGAGATACAGTCTGGGTACAGTGGATATACAGTCTGGGTATAGTGGAGATAGTCTGGGTACAATGGATATACAGTCTGGGTACAGTGGAGATACAGTCTGGTTACAGTAAGATACAGTGGAGATACGGTCTGGATACAGTGGAGATACGGTCTGGATACAGTGGAGATACAGTCTGGGTACAGTGGAGATACAGTCTGGGTACAGTGGAGATACAGTTGGGTACAGTAAGATACAGTCTGGATACAGTGGATATACGGTCTGGGTACAGTGGAGATACTGTCTGGATACAGTGGAGATACAGTCTGGTTACAGTAAGATACAGTGGAGATACAGTCTGGTTACAGTGGAGATACAGTCTGGTTACAGTGGAGATACAGTCTGGTTACAGTAAGATACAGTGGAGATACAGTCTGGTTACAGTGGAGATACAGTCTGGTTACAGTGGAGATACAGTCTGGTTACAGTGGAGATACAGTCTGGATACAGTGGAGATACAGTCTGGCTACAGTAAGATACAGTCTGGTTACAGTGGAGATACAGTCTGGCTACAGTAAGATAGTCTGGATACAGTCGTGTGTGTATGTGTGTGTGTGTGTGTGTGTGTGTGTGTCAACAGATACGAAAATACATACATTTTTTGTAATGCATGACGTAGAGAAATGTACACAGTGGTAAAACGTCTGTGCCTCATAGTCTGTACCGCAAACTAACCCCCCCCCCCCCCACACACACACAGACCCTGAATTGGAATCTGGAGAGGTTTATGAAAAGGTCAAAAGAAAAGACAAGGGAAAGTATTTTTGACGAATTCTGGAGGAAGTGAAAAAAAAAAGTCTTAAAAAGTGCGACAGGTCATAGTTAATGTGAAAGACAGGAGAAAATCGAGAGTTCCAAAGCTTGGAGGTGTAAGGAAAGAAAAAGGTATCAAAACGGCCCACCCTTGAGTTGCCATTGGCCACAGAGTAATCATTTTGTGCTGAACATTTCCTTTGAAGACATTTTGAAATTATGTACCAGGCAGAAGACTGCAATCTTCCTACGCAGTATCACAAAACCACAGAAGATTTTAAAGCAAAGATAAAGAAGAATAAATCTTCATCATCCCAGTTATCAGAACACAGATCTTGGATGGCAGTTTTTGTTTTTCTTTTCTGTTTTTAGTCCATTTTCCACGTGTGTGTGTTGGCCACCCTTGTACCCTTTATCTCTCACAATCTGTGCCTGCTGATGGCAACTCTCTCTCTCTCTCTCTCTCTCTCTCTCTCCACTTTCCCCGACACTGCCCTTATCTCCACACACACACACACACACACACACATCCCTCCAAAATCTCACTCCAAACGAAGCCTCCAAATATATGATTGGTACAGCGGCCACCATATCGCCTTAACTGTCTCAGGGCCTCGGGTTCGAGTCCCGGAGAGGACAGTGGGCCCACAGCCCACCCAGCTGTTCACCACTAGGAAGGGACGATGAATGCTAAACTTGTCGTGGGCTGCGGTATGTGTATACATCTTTGTATACATTAGGTGGAGGATGTGGGACCAAAGTGGGTGTAAAACACTCCCCTGTCACACAAGGGCAGCAAGGTCGGGTTTAGAGTGTACCAGCTGGTGTAGAACGAGCGGTAAGGTCACGAATAATTGGCCCAGTGGACCACTGGTACGGAGGGGGGGGGGGGGGAGGCGCATATTGCTACACCTGATACCATGCATTTGTCAGTTTACTGACACTTCTTCAGCTCCACCTTAAACTACGCCTCACCTTCAGGATTCGACCCCCACCTCTGCCGAAAATGAACGAAACGACAGAACTACCCAGTGCAAAGCACACACAGTATCAAATCACCTACCTGTTGCTTAACAACCATAAAACCACACACGTCTCGGTTCAATATTTGGGACTCCACTGCCCACCCCAGTAAATATGTAGTGACCCACCCACGTCTCTTCGTTGTGTATCATCAATTGACTGTTATATTTCTCTCTTGTGTCTCCCCTGATGATGATGTGATGATGACACGAAAGTGCACTTGGCAACTTATCGTGTTTCATTTTCCCCCGTGGACTCATAGGAATATACTTGATCACGCGCAAAATTGTGATCCTTTCCTATATATATATATATATATATATATATATTGCAAGAGTTGACAGTGTCGCGTGTGATCTGGTACATGCATGAGACCACAGGGAAATGGAAGACGATCAGTTGCCAAGTGCACATTCGTGTCATCATCACATCATCATCATCAGGGGGAGACGTGCGTCTCCACAAGGTTGATGTGTCCGACGCCCCCCCCCCCCCTCCCCAGCTAAGACGAAACGACGCCACCACACGAACGAGAGAGAGAGAGAGAGAGAGAGAGAGAGAGAGAGAGAGAGAGAGAGACCAGCCCTGGTCAGATGAAATTCGACTCCCTCCCTCCCTTCCCTTCCCTCCCTCCCTTCCCTCCCTCCTTCCCTCCCTCCCTCCAGCCGCCCAGCGCAGCGTTGTGGTCAAGCGGACGCCTCCTCGTTGAACGTGGGCGGGGGGGCCGCCTCGTTGAACGCCTGCGGACGCCTCCTCGTTGAACGCGGGCGGATGCCTCCTCGTTGAACGCCTGCGGACGCCTCCTCGTTGAACGTGGGCGGGGGGGCCGCCTCGTTGAACGCCTGCGGACGCCTCCTCGTTGAACGTGGGCGGGGGGGGCCGCCTCGTTGAACGCCTGCGGACGCCTCCTCGTTGAACGTGGGTGGGGTGCAGCCTCGTTGAACGCCTGCGGACGCCTCCTCGTTGAACGTGGGTGGGGTGCAGCCTCGTTGAACGCCTGCGGACGCCTCCTCGTTGAACGTGGGTGGGGTGCAGCCTCGTTGAACGCCTGCGGACGCCTCCTCGTTGAACGCGGGTGGGGGGGGGGCAGCCTCGTTGAACGCCGATACATCCCCCCCACCCCCTTTACACACATCTGACCCAGACCTACTTGCCTGGCCAACTCTCTCTCTCTCTCTCTCTCTCTCTCTCTCTCTCTCTCTCTCTCTCTCTCTCTCTCTCTCTGTCTCTCTCTCTCTGTCCCTCCCGCCCTCTCTCTCTCTCTCTCCCTCCCGCCCTCTCTCTCTCTCTCTCTCTCTCTCTCTCTCTCTCTCTCTCTCTCTCTCTCTCTCTCTCACTTCCCTCACCCCCTCTCTCTCTCTCTCTCTCTCTCTCTCTCTCTCTCTCTCTCTCTCTCTCTCTCTCAGTGTGGACCAGGACAGGTGAAACGTCCTGGGTAAAACATGGAGCGACCTGGGGCAGTGTGAACACATGTGGCCTTGTTTTCGTCTGTGTTCCTGGAAAAAAAACGTTTCCCCTGTTATATACCAACACGAACTGGACGAAAACGTTTCTCTAGTATATACCAACACGAACTGGAAGAAAACGTTTCCCTATGCCAGATATACCACGGCACATATACCAAAACGAGTTGGAAAACGTTTTCCTTCTTTATACCAGAACGTGCTGTGAATGGATTGAACCAGGGCATGTGAAGCGTCTGGGGTAAACCATGGGAAGTTGTGTGGGGCCTGGATGTGGAAAGGGAGCTCGGGTTTCGGTGCATTATTATATGTCAGGTGGAAAGGGAGCTGTGGTTTCGGTGCATTACACATGTCAGGTGAAAGGGAGCTGTGGTTTCGGTGCATTATTAGATGTCAGGTGGAAAGGGAGCTGTGGTTTCGGTGCATTACACATGTCAGGTGGAAAGGGAGCTGTGGTTTCGGTGCATTATTAGATGTCAGGTGGAAAGGGAGCTGTGGTTTCGGTGCATTACACATGTCAGGTGGAAAGGAAGCTGTGGTTTCGGTGCATTACACATGTCAGGTGGAAAGGGAGCTGTGGTTTCGATGTATAACACATGACAGCTAGAGACTGGGAGTGAACGAATGTGGCCTTTGTTTTCTATTTTCCTAGCGCTACCTCGCTGAAGCGGGGAAATGGCGAACAAGTCTTTTATGTGTTTGTTGTGATGACATACTTAGTTGAATGTGTATTTTTCCATAGAGGATGTTCCGTTTTCTTCTAGTTCGTATTGCTATATCTGGCGTAGGGAAACGTTTTCTTCCAGTTCGTGTTGGTGTAGTGAAACGTTTTCTTCCAGTTCGTGTTGAAATATATGCCGTTGGGAAACGTTTTCTTCCAGTTCGTGCTGGTATATATGCCGTAGGGAAACGTTTTCTTCCAGTTCGTGCTGGTATATATGCCGTAGGGAAACTTTTTCTTCCAGTTCGTGCTGGTATATATGCCGTAGGGAAACGTTTTCTTCCAGTTCGTGTTGTCATATATGCCGTAGGGAAACGTTTTCTTCCAGTTCGTGTTGATATATAGTAGTGAAACGTTTTCTTCCAGTTCGTGCTGGTATATATGCAGTAGGGAAACGTTTTCTTCCAATTCGTGTTGGAATATATGCAGTAGGGAAACGTTTTCTTCCCGTTCGTGCTGGTATATATGCAGTAGGGAAACGTTTTCTTCCAGTTCGTGTTGGTATATATGCCGTAGTGAAACGTTTTCTTCCAGTTCGTGCTGGTATATAGTAGGGGAAACGTTTTCTTCCAGTTCGTGCTGGTATATATGCCGTAGGGAAACGTTTTCTTCCAGTTCGTGTTGGTATATATATATATATATTTGGCGTGGGGGGGGGAGGGGGTTTGGGGTGGGGGAAAGGAGTGTCAAATATGACGCAGTTCTTGAGGTGGGGGGGGGAGGGGGGAGTCTTGAGGTGGGGGGAGTCTTGAGGTGGGGGGAGGGGGGAGTCTTGAGGTGGGGGGAGGGGGGAGGGAGGGGGGGAGTGGGGGGGTGTAGATAACAGAGAGATAAGCTGGTGTGTTGTGATAACACAACACAACTCAGGGAACTGCCCCCACTCACTGTGTGTGTGTGTGTGTGGGTGTGTCTTTGCCAACCTTCCCTCACACTAGGTGCGCTGCCAACATGGTGTGTGGGGTGATGATGAGTTGTGAGGGGGGAGGGGTAACATGGTGTGTGGGGTGATGATGAGTTGTGAGGGGGGGAGGGGGTAACATGGTGTGTGGGGTGATGATGAGTTGTGAGGGGGGAGGGGTAACATGGTGTGTGGGGTGATGATGAGTTGTGAGGGGGGAGGGGTAACATGGTGTGTGGGGTGATGAGGAGTTGTGAGGGGGGAGGGGTAACATGGTGTGTGGGGTGATGATGAGTTGTGAGGGAGGGGTAACATGGTGTGTGGGGTGATGATGAGTTGTGAGGGGGGAGGGGTAACATGGTGTGTGGGGTGATGAGGAGTTGTGAGGGGGGAGGGGTAACATGGTGTGTGGGGTGATGAGGAGTTGTGAGGGGGGAGGGGTAACATGGTGTGTGGGGTGATGATGAGTTGTGAGGGGGGAGGGGTAACATGGTGTGTGGGGTGATGAGGAGTTGTGAGGGGGGAGGGGTAACATGGTGTGTGGGGTGATGAGGAGTTGTGAGGGGGGAGGGGTAACATGGTGTGTGGGGTGATGATGAGTTGTGAGGGGGGAGGGGTAACATGGTGTGTGGGGTGATGATGAGTTGTGAGGGGGGAGGGGGTAACATGGTGTGTGGGGTGATGATGAGTTGTGAGGGGGGAGGGGTAACATGGTGTGTGGGGTGATGATGAGTTGTGAGGGGGGAGGGGTAACATGGTGTGTGGGGTGATGATGAGTTGTGAGGGGGGGTAACATGGTGTGTGGGGTGATGATGAGTTGTGAGGGGGGGTAACATGGTGTGTGGGGTGATGAGGAGTTGTGAGGGGGGTAACATGGTGTGTGGGGTGATGAGGAGTTGTGAGGGGGGGTAACATGGTGTGTGGGGTGATGAGGAGTTGTGAGGGGGGGTAACATGGTGTGTGGGGTGATGATGAGTTGTGAGGGGGGTAACATGGTGTGTGGGGTGATGAGGAGTTGTGAGGGGGGGTAACATGGTGTGGGGTAATGAGTTGTGAGGGTAACGTGGTGTGTGGGTAATGAATTGTGAGGGTAACATGGTGTGTGGCTAATGAATTGTGAGGGCAACATGGTGTGTGGGTAATGAATTGTGAGGGTAACAAGGTGTGTGTGTGTGTGTGTGTGTGGTGTTGGTTATGAGTTGTGAGGAGGAGGGGTGGGGGGGGGTACAGTAGTGGTGTGAGGATCATGAGTGCGAAACAGCGTCAGAAACACACGAAAAATGGGCCTCATTTTGGAAGCCCTTCATCCACATAGTGTTGTAGTGGAGCCAGAGCCAGCCTTCCACCCCATATACCCTAGTTCATAATATCCCCTTCCCCTACACCCCCCTCATATATCACGACACCATCCCCCATATATCACAATGATCCATTTTATTCTATCGTATGCACGCCTCTCACTGACGCTGGTCATCCTCGCCTTACTGGTAAACTGTTTCATCACAATCTTATTTTGTTCTCTGTCTCTCTCAAAATCAGACATCGGTCCCCCCCCCACACCTGTCTTGTCGTACATCTGTCTGTCGTACATCTGTCTGTCGTACATCTGTCTGTCGTACATCCGTCTGTCGTACATCTGTCTGTCGTACATCTGTCGTTGTGATCTGCAGAGTCACGAAGAGCCTGGTGAACCCAGGGATCTTCTGTAGGAGAAACTCTTTTTTTATTCTTTTGTAATCCGTCTAAGAAAAAAATTAGTCGTGGCTCGTTTCGAAAGGCCTCATTAAGCGGACTGTCATTAATCTGAACCAATTGGACGAGCGCGAGGTCATCTGAGGTCATCGCTTTCCCGACGCGTTTCACTCGGGTCATCTTCCAATTCCCCCGTCCACTGACCCAGCTGGGTCAACCAGGCGTGTCCTGGGTCTCTCCGTCGAGACAAGAGGGCTGTTAGGGGAGGAGGGAGGGGGGGGGAGGGTCGTTCCGTCCCTCTGTCCAATCACCATTCCTTATCCCCCGTCTTCCAATGGTCGTACCATCAGGCGTCGTGTTGTGGGCTGAACTAGCCACTTGGGGAAGAGGGATACTACTGGGTCGACGTAGGGTGGGTCCCTGGTCGTGTGTGTAGGTGTGTGTGTGTGTCTGTAGCCTCTGGGATATATATATATATCACACTGGGATAGTGTGGCGTCCCAGAAATGGTCAGTCAGGTGGCGTTCGTCTAAGATGGTCAGGTTGGGGCAGGTGGTGTCGTGTGACGACAGATGGTGGAACCAGTTTGTGGCCTTATCTGGGAGCGGCCAGGTAGGTCTCTCTGGGGGGGTAGGGGGGGGGGTCGCCACTGTTGCCACGTTCCCTCTCCCAGGCTGTGTGGGGGGGGGGTCGAGGGGGTAGCCCCCCCTTTTTTTTCCCTTCCCCCAGAAAAATGAAGGAACAGAGAAGGCGGCCAAGTGAGGATATTCCCTCTAAGGCGCAGTCCTCTGTTCTTAGCGCTACATCGCTAACACGGGAAATGGTGAATATATATATATATATATATATATATATATATATATATATATATATATATATATATATATATATATATATATATTCCTATGAGTCCACGGGGATAATGAAACATGATAAATTCCCAAGTGCACTTTCGTGTAATAATCACATCATCAGGGGAGACACGAGAGAAATATATCAGTCAGTTGATATACAACGAAGAGACGTAGCTAGGACGCCAGGTACCCAATATCTCGACCAAACCCCATTTGGGACTGATGAACAGCTGGGTTGACTGTGGGCCGACTGCCGCAGCCAGGACTCGAACCCTGCCAGCTCTGTTGCTGGGACCCCTGGAATGCATGGTCAGCCGACCGCTCCACCACTAAGGGCCATTAGTAACGTACCAGCAAGGCACATAAGATCTCTTACAATGTATATAAATATATAAATGTATGGGTAATGTATATATGCTGTGTGTGGACGTGTATGTATATACATGTGTATGTGGGCGGGTTAGGCCATTCTTTCGTCTGTTTCCTTGCGCCACCTCGCTCACGCGAGAGACAGCGACAAAGTATAATAAATAAATATAAATGATAAATATTTATATAAAAAAATTCACTAAATACAGTTCATGACGAGTGCCAGTGGGGGTCACCCACTGGTAACAGAACTGAGAAATGGTGACACAGAAACTCGACCTGAAATGGTGACAGCTGTGGGGCTGTTATGACAGCTGTGGGGCCGTGATGACAGCTGTGGGGCTGTTATGACAGCTGTGGGGCTGTTATGACAGCTGTGGGGCCTTAATAACAGCTGTGGGGCCGTGATGACAGCTGTGGGGCTGTTATGACAGCTGTGGGGCTGTTATGACAGCTGTGGGGCCTTAATAACAGCTGTGGGGCCTTAATAACAGCTGTGGGGCCGTGATGACAGCTGTGGGGCCGTGATGACAGCTGTGGGGCTGTTATGACAGCTGTGGGGCCTTAATAACAGCTGTGGGGCCGTGATGACAGCTGTGGGGCCTTAATAACAGCTGTGGGGCCGTGATGACAGCTGTGGGGCCTTAATAACAGCTGTGGGGCCGTGATGACAGCTGTGGGGCCTTAATAACAGCTGTGGGGCCGTGATGACAGCTGTGGGGCCTTAATAACAGCTGTGCGGCCGTGATAACAGCTGTGGAGCCATGGTAACAGCTGTGGGGCCGTGATAACAGCTATGGAGTCGAATCACAAGAGGGACATAAAACGAAATGTACAAACATTGTCACCACTGGTGTGAGGCAAGGAGGTATATGCTGTCACCACTGGTGTGAGGCAAGGGGGATATGCTGTCACCACTGGTGTGAGGCAAGGGGGATATGCTGTCACCACTGGTGTGAGGCAAGGGGGATATGCTGTCACCACTGGTGTGAGGCAAGGGGGATATGCTGTCACCACTGGTTGTGAGGCAAGGGGGATATGCTGTCACCACTGGTGTGAGGCAAGGGGGGATATGCTGTCACCACTGGTGTGAGGCAAGGGGATATGCTGTCACCACTGGTGTGAGGCAAGGGGATATGCTGTCACCACTGGTGTGAGGCAAGGGGGGATATGCTGTCACCACTTGGTGTGAGGCAAGGGGGATATGCTGTCACAACTAGGTGTGAGGCAAGGGGGGGATATGCTGTTACCACTGGTGTGAGGCAAGGGGGATATGCTGTTACCACTGGTGTGAGGCAAGGGGATATGCTGTCACCACTGGTGTGAGGCAAGGGGGGATATGCTGTCACCACTGGTGTGAGGCAAGGGGGATATGCTGTCACCAAGGGTGTGAGGCAAGGGGGGATATGCTGTCACCACTGGTGTGAGGCAAGGGGGATATGCTGTCACCACTGGTGTGAGGCAAGGGGGATATGCTGTCACCACTGGTGTGAGGCAAGGGGGATATGCTGTCACCACTGGTGTGAGGCAAGGGGGATATGCTGTCACCACTGGTGTGAGGCAAGGGGGATATGCTGTCACCACTGGTGTGAGGCCAAGGGGGATATGCTGTCACCACTGGTGTGAGGCAAGGGGGATATGCTGTCACCACTGGTGTGAGGCAAGGGGGATATGCTGTCACCACTGGTGTGAGGCAAGGGGGATATGCTGTCACCACTGGTGTGAGGCAAGGGGGATATGCTGTTACCACTGGTGTGAGGCAAGGGGGATATGCTGTCACCACTGGTGTGAGGCAAGGGGGATATGCTGTCACCACTGGTGTGAGGCAAGGGGGATATGCTGTCACCACTGGTGTGAGGCAAGGGGGATATGCTGTCACCACTGGTGTGAGGCAAGGGGGGATATGCTGTCACCACTGGTGTGAGGCAAGGGGGATATGCTGGGCACCACTGGTGTGAGGCAAGGGGGATATGCTGTCACCACTGGTGTGAGGCAAGGGGGATATGCTGTCACCACTGGTGTGAGGCAAGGGGGATATTGCTGTCACCATGGTGTGAGGCAAGGGGGTATATGCTGTACACACTGGTGTGAGGCAAGGTTGATATGCTGTCACCAATGGTGTGAGGCAAGGTTGATATGCTGTCACCACTGGTGTGAGGCAAGGGGAATATGCCGTCACCACTGGTGTGAGGCAAGGGGGATATGCTGTCACCACTGGTGTGAGGCAAGGGGGATATGCTGTCACCACTGGTGAGGCAAGGAGTGTAAGCTGTCACCATTGCTTTGAGGCAAGGGGATATGCTGTTACCACTGGTGTGAGGCAAGGGGGGATATGGTGTCACCACTGGTGTGAGGCAAGGGGGATATGATGTCATCACTGGTGTGAGGCAAGGGGAATATGCCGTCACCACTGGTGTGAGGCAAGGGGGATATGGTGTCACCACTGGTGAGGCAAGGGGGATATGCTGTCACCACTGGTGTGAGGCAAGGGGGTATATGCTGTCACCACTGGTGTGAGGCAAGGGGGTATATGCTGTCACCACTGGTGTGAGGCAAGGTTGATATGCTGTCACCAATGGTGTGAGGCAAGGTTGATATGCTGTCACCACTGGTGTGAGGCAAGGTTGATATGCTGTCACCACTCTTGTGAGGCAAGGGACATATGCTGTAACCACTGGTGTGAGGCAAGGGGGGGTATACTGCCACCACTGGTGAGGCAAGGAGTGTAAGCTGTCACCATTGCTTTGAGGCAAGGGGATATGCTGTTACCACTGGTGTGAGGCAAGGGGGGATATGCTGTCACCACTGGTGTGAGGCAAGGGGGATATGCTGTCACCACTGGTGTGAGGCAAGGGGGATATGCCGTTACCACTGGTGTGAGGCAAGGGGATATGCTGTTACCACTGGTGTGAGGCAAGGGGGATATGCCGTTACCACTGGTGTGAGGCAAGGGGGATATGCTGTTACCACTGGTGTGAGGCAAGGGGATATGCTGTCACCACTGGTGTGAGGCAAGGGGATATGCTGTTACCACTTGTGTGAGGCAAGAGGGATATGCTGTTATCACTGGTGTGAGGCAAGGGGATATATGCTGTCACCACTGGGGTGAGGCAAAGTGATATGCTGTCACCACTAGTGTGAGGCAAGGGGGATACGCTGTCCACTGGTGTGAGGCAGTGATATGCTGTCACCACTGGTGTGAGGCAATGTGATATGCTGTCACCACTGACGTGAGGCAAAGTGATATGCTGTCACCACTAGTGTGAGGCAAAGTGATATGCTGTCACCACTAGTGTGAGGCAAAGTGATATGCTGTCACCACTAGTGTGAGGCAAAGTGATATGCTGTCACCACTAGTGTGAGGCAAAGTGATATGCTGTTACCACTAGTGTGAGGCAAAGTGATATGCTGTCACCACTAGTGTGAGGCAAAGTGATATGCTGTCACCACTAGTGTAAGGCAAAGTGATATGCTGTCACCACTAGTGTGAGGCAAAGTGATATGCTGTCACCACTAGTGTGAGGCAAAGTGATATGCTGTCACCACTAGTGTGAGGCAAAGTGATATGCTGTCACCACTAGTGTGAGGCAAAGTGATATGCTGTCACCACTGACGTGAGTCACGCGGATATGCTGTCGTGAATTATCTTTCTTATCTCTGGCCAGATGCTTGAAAAAGATATCCATGTTTAGCACAGAATGACCCGGGGGAGAAGAAGACCTCCCAGACCATCGTAAGGTAAGGTGCCAGACCCAGCTGTGGGGGGTAGAAGACCTCCCAAACCATCGTAAGGTAAGGTAAGGTGCCAGACCCAGCTGTGGGGGGGTAGAAGACCTCCCAAACCATCGTAAGGTATACGTAAGGTAAGGTAAGGTGCCAGACCCAGCTGTGGGGGTAGAAGACCTCCCAAACCATCGTAAGGTATACGTAAGGTAAGGTAAGGTGCCAGACCCAGCTGTGGGGGGATGGTGGTGGTGGGGTAAAGGAGGGTAGAAGGTATTAAGCTATGAAGTTTATCAGGTCACCAGATGTGGTTTACTGGCTCAAGGACGGCGAGAGAGAGAGAGAGAGAGAGAGAGAGAGAGAGAGAGAGAGAGAGAGAGAGAGAGAGAGAGAGAGAGAGTTGTTAACTCAGTGACGTCAAGGAGCGGGTTTTTTCCCACCTTCCTTCACCCTTCTAAGACAGACGTGGGACCAGCAGTTCCCCCAGCTGGGTCCCAACACCGTCCTAGGGGGGGGGGGGTTGGCGCAGACCCCCACCTGCCGTGTGTGGTCCGCGAGGCTGAGATACACCTTGACCCCAGAGGCCATACCTCTACCTCACTGGAGGCCATACCTCTACCTCACTGGAGGCCAACCTCAACCACACTGGAGGCCATACCTCTACCTCACTGGAGGCCATACCTCTACCTCACTGGAGGCCATACCTCTACCTCACTGGAGGTCATACCTCTACCTCACTGGAGGCCATACCTCTACCTCACTGGAGGTCATACCTCTACCTCACTGGAGGCCATACCTCTACCTCACTGGAGGCCATACCTCTACCTCACTGGAGGCCATACCTCTACCTCACTGGAGGCCATACCTCTACCTCATTGGAGGCCATACCTCTACCTCACTGGAGGTCATACCTCTACCTCACTGGAGGTCATACCTCTACCTCACTGGAGGCCATACCTCTACCTCACTGGAGGCCATACCTCTACCTCACTGGAGGCCATACCTCTACCTCACTGGAGGCCATACCTCTACCTCACTGGAGGTCATACCTCTACCTCACTGGAGGCCAACCTCTACCCCACTGGAGGTCACCTCATCCTGGAAACAGAGACGATAATGGGAGGGATATAAGAAAACAAAAGACACACGAGGTTAGGCAATTTTCCAAAGTTTGGAGGTGTCAGGAGAGACACAGGTGTCAAAGCGGCCCACAACCCTTTGAGTTGCTGATGGCCACACTCACCAGCTGAAGCGCCCGGTACATTGCGTGTGGTCTAGCTAGTAGTGTGGGAGTGTGTGTGTGGGGGGGCACACCAACATCCAACACTCGGGAGCAAAAAAAGAAAAAAAGAAACAAAGTTAAGACCTATTAAAGAGGGGGGGAAGGGGAGGGGGGAAGGGGAGGGGAGGTGGAAAGTGGGCTAACAGAGCCGTGTGTGGGGGTGAAGGGGGGGAGGAAGGGGGGGGGTCGACAAGTCTGCCCCGGGGCAGGTTATGAGACGGAGGGAGAGGATGAAGAGCTAGACCCACCCCACAGGACAGTGTTCCTCTCTCTCTCTCTCTCTCTCTCTCTCTCTCTCTCTCTCTCTCTCTCTCTCTCTCTCTCTCTCTCTCTCTCTCTCTCTCTCGGGGCCCCCTCCCCCCCCCTCTCGTGTACACAGCTGTGCACGCCAACCCAGCAACACGAGAGAGAGAGAGAGAGAGAGAGAGAGAGAGAGAGAGAGAGAGAGAGAGAGAGAGAGAGAGAGTGA
This sequence comes from Panulirus ornatus, assembly GCF_036320965.1. Lineage (NCBI taxonomy): Eukaryota > Metazoa > Arthropoda > Malacostraca > Decapoda > Palinuridae > Panulirus > Panulirus ornatus. The sequence goes on from NC_092284.1 coordinate 7,368,903, forward strand.
CCGATAACATCCCCTTTATGCTGATATCACCCCCACATCCCCCCACACCCCCACACCAGAAGGTTGAAGATAACAGTCGATGACACACTAATGAGGGGTGACGACCCCCCCCCCCTCCCAACCCTTGTACTGGTGACCTGACCTATACCTGACGAAGACCATACGATGGTTTGGGAGGTCTTCTACCCCCCACAGCTGGGTCTGGCACCTTACCTTACCTTACGTATACCTTACGATGGTTTGGGAGGTCTTCTACCCCCCACAGCTGGGTCTGGCACCTTACCTTACCTTACGTATACCTTACGATGGTTTGGGAGGTCTTCTACCCCCCACAGCTGGGTCTGGCACCTTACCTTACCTTACGATGGTTTGGGAGGTCTTCTACCCCCCACAGCTGGGTCTGGCACCTTACCTTACCTTACGTATACCTTACGATGGTTTGGGAGGTCTTCTACCCCCCACAGCTGGGTCTGGCACCTTACCTTACCTTACGTATACCTTACGATGGTTTGGGAGGTCTTCTACCACCACAGCTGGGTCTGGCACCTTACCTTACCTTATGTATACCTTACGATGGTTTGGGAGGTCTTCTACCTCCCACAGCTGGGTCTGGTACCTTACCTTACCATGGTTTGGGAGGTCTTCTACCCCCCACAGCTGGGTCTGGTACCTTACCTTACCATGGTTTGGGAGGTCTTCTTCCTCCCTCAGCTGGGTCTGGCACCTTACCTTACCTTACGTATACCTTACGATGGTTCGGGAGGTCTTCTACCCCCACAGCTGGGTCTGGCACCTTACCTTACCTTACGATGGTTTGGGAGGTCTTCTACCCCCACAGCTGGGTCTGGTACCTTACCTTACCATGGTTTGGGAGGTCTTCTTCCTCCCACAGCTGGGTCTGGCGTCTTACCGTAACTTACGTATACCTTACGATGGTTTGGGAGGTCTTCTACCCCCACAGCTGGGTCTGGCACCTTACCTTACCTTACGCATACCTTACGATGGTTTGGGAGGTCTTCTACCCCCACAGCTGGGTCTGGCACCTTACCTTACCTTATGTATACCTAGCGATGGTTTGGGAGGTCTTCTACCCCCACAGCTGGGTCTGGCACCTTACCTTACCTTACGTATACCTTACGATGGTTTGGGAGGTCTTCTACCCCCCACAGCTGGGTCTGGCACCTTACCTTACCTTACGTATACCTTACGATGGTTTGGGAGGTCTTCTACCCCCCACAGCTGGGTCTGGTACCTTACCTTACCATGGTTTGGGAGGTCTTCTACCCCCCCACAGCTGGGTCTGGTACCTTACCTTACCATGGTTTGGGAGGTCTTCTTCCTCCCTCAGCTGGGTTTGGCACCTTACCTTACCTTACGTATACCTTACGATGGTTTGGGAGGTCTTCTACCCCCCACAGAGCTGGGTCTGGTACCTTACCTTACCTTACGTATACCTTACGATGGTTTGGGAGGTCTTCTACCCCCACAGCTGGGTCTGGCACCTTACCTTACCTTACGTATACCTTACGATGGTTTGGGAGGTCTTCTACCCCCACAGCTGGGTCTGGCACCTTACCTTACGTATACCTTACGATGGTTTGGGAGGTCTTCTACCCCCATAGCTGGGTCTGGCACCTTACCTTACCTTACGTATACCTTACGATGGTTTGGGAGGTCTTCTACCCCCACAGCTGGGTCTGGCACCTTACCTTACCTTACGTATACCTTACGATGGTTTGGGAGGTCTTCTACCCCCCCACAGCTGGGTCTGGCACCTTACCTTACCTTACGTATACCTTACGATGGTTTGGGAGGTCTTCTACCCCCACAGCTGGGTCTGGTACCTTACCTTACCTTACGATGGTTTGGGAGGTCTTCTACCCCCCACAGCTGGGTCTGGCACCTTACCTTACCTTACGTATACCTTACGATGGTTTGGGAGGTCTTCTACCCCCCACAGCTGGGTCTGGCACCTTACCTTACCTTACCTTACCTTACGATGGTTTGGGAGGTCTTCTACCCCCCCACAGCTGGGTCTGGCTTGTCTACCCTCAATTTTCTGGCGCTGGTTTTACCCTGTGCAGTTCGTGGGTGTCTGGGAATTACATTTATGGGCCCAGGTTTCCACCGAGGGGTAAAACGGTGGGAATTACATTGAAAAGGTAATTGTATGATTACTTTCCCACTGTTAACAATAGTGGCTGAACGACTTATTCTCTCGTATGTGTCGAGAAATTACCTTTTTTTTTTATATATATAACCCCAAGTTAAAGTAATTCTAAAGTGACCGGTATGTAATTAGAGCGAGTGATTACTTTGGAATTATAATAATAGTAATCGTGGCTGACGTCCACCTGTCAACAGAAAACGAGACCCAGAATGGAAGTTTATGGACGACTGAGCTAAAATGAGACTATATATATATATATATATATATATATATATATATATATATATATATATATATATATATATATACATACATATATTCGTTTTTATATTAAATTGTACGAAAATATATCTTTATTCAAAGGAATTCACCTTGAATTAAACAATAAAGAAATTGCGGTAACTGTTGGCCGTGACGTATGGAGGCGAGCGGCGACCCTATGGGTAATGAGGTAGTGGCGCCTCCACACCTTTCTAAATTCAGGAAAAAAAATAAGATCATTCGCCATTTTTGTAACTCGCTGTAATGTGAAATGGTGACTCACGGGTTAACCTTGAGGAGAAGTTACTGTGAGAGGCCGCTGCTCACCTTCGGGTAAACGAGGGAGGATAATGAGGCGTGGAAACACCTGGTTTCTCCTGGAAATTGTAAGGGGCAACAGACTATGACGTCAGCTTATTCTAATCATTGCCACTTTAACCTACTTCGGTTTTATATATATATATATATATATATATATATATATATATATATATATATATATATATATATATATATATATATATATATATATGTATACATAGATACTCTATAAGGAAAGAGAATATAGAGTTTAATTGTGTTTGTAGAGTTCCTGGTAAGGGAAAAGACGTTTCAAGTGGCGGTGTGTGGTAACTATACATCAGCTGATGCATGACGCCATCTTCAGACGAGTCTGGATATATTGGCCCTTTTTCCCTTTCTCTGTCGAGTTGTACCCATGGTATAGTTCCTTCTGACGATCTGGTTCGTAGGGTGACTACGTCAGAGGGGTTAAACTAGACTGGTTCTCGAGAAGCAGTTAAGCGCTGGGATAACAGATAATAATTCGTTCCTGGAATAGATCATATTGTCAAATTGATAAATACTTATCTTTAGGAGTTTTCCTCATGTGCATTTTTTGATATATATATATATATATATATATATATATATATATATATATATATATATATATATATATATATATTCTATTTATATATTTATTTATTTTGCCTTGTCGCTATCTCCCGCGTTACCGAGGTAGCGCAAGGAAACAGACGAAACAATGGCCCAAGCCACCCACATACACATGTATATACCTATGAGTCCACGGGGGAAAATGAAACACAATAAGTTACCAAGTGCACTTTCGTGTAATAATCACATCATCATCAGGGGAGACACAAGAGAGAAATATAACAGTCAGTTGATGATATACAACGAAGAGACGTAGCTAGGAGGCCATTTGGTCAACACGTGACCAGATATACAACGAAGAGACGTAGCTAGGAGGCCATCTGGTCAACACGTGACCAGTGAAGGACGAATGTGTTCAAGTTGGACAACAAGCGTGTTATAGAATCTATTATGTGGTCAAGGAAGGGAGGGAGCTGCTTAGAATTGTTATCAACAATATTGTCATCCACTTTGTACACACTACATTCTTGTATCTCCCCTGATGATGATGATGTGATCATTACACGAAAGTGCACTTGGCAACTTATGTTCTACGTCTTCTATCTCATACTTGTATCTCCCCTGATGATGATGTGATCATTACACGAAAGTGCACCTGGCAACTTATGTTGTACGTCTTCTATCTCATTCTTGTATCTCCCCTGATGATGATGATGTGATCATTACACGAAAGTGCACTTGGCAACTTATGTTCTACGTCTTCTATCTCATACTTGTATCTCCCCTGATGATGATGTGATCATTACACGAAAGTGCACCTGGCAACTTATGTTGTACGTCTTCTATCTCATTCTTGTATCTCCCCTGATGATGATGATGTGATCATTACACGAAAGTGCACTTGGCAACTTATGTTCTACGTCTTCTATCTCATACTTGTATCTCCCCTGATGATGATGTGATCATTACACGAAAGTGCACCTGGCAACTTATGTTGTACGTCTTCTATCTCATTCTTGTATCTCCCCTGATGATGATGATGTGATCATAACACGAAAGTGCACTTGGCAACTTATTTAGAAGTATATTTGATGATGCGAGACGTTGGAACCACACATCCAGGAAATGCTGCACACGAAATGCAGGAAAAATTTTGCACAAAAACCAGAAATTATTCCATTTTTTGGACATTGGACGTTGACTGTCATCAGTAAGCGATGGTACTACAATTTGAATGTCAAGAGCCAATAATTCTATAGTGTATGTCCTTATTAATTACAGACAGGGTAAATAATGAGGGCTATTAATGGTCACTTTCAGTTATTTTTTGGCATTTACTCGCGCCAAATACCTAACTCATCAGGAGAGGCCATTTATTTCACATCAAGACTGGCCATTTATTTCACATCAAAATAGGCCATTTATTTCACATCGACAGGCCATCTATTTCACATCGACAGGCCATCTATTTCACATCAAGACAGACCATTTATTTAACATCAAGACAGGCCATTTATTTCACATCAAGACAGGCCATTTATTTCACATCAAGACAGGCCATTTGTTTCGCATCAAGACAGGCCATTTGTTTCGCATCAAGACAGGCCATTTATTTCACATCGACAGGCCATTTATGTCATATCAAGACAGGCCATTTATTTGACATCAAGACAGGCCATTTATTTCACATTAAGACAGGCCATTTATTTAACATCAAGACAGGCCATGTATTTGACATCAAGACAGGCCATTTATTTCACATTAAGACAGGCCATTTATTTGACATCAAGACAGGCCATTTACTTCATATTAAGACGACATTTATTTCACATCAAGACAGGCCATTTATTTCACATCAAGATAGGCCATTTATTTCACATCAAGACAGGCCATTTATTTCACATCAAGATAGGCCATTTATTTCACATCAAGACAGGCCATTTATTTCGCCAGGGTC